>NW_005871435.1:68281-265891 GCF_000147115.1 Myotis lucifugus | reverse complement strand
GAACGGTATCTGTAGGCTGTATGAGAGAAGTAAGCTATGCTCACCTTTATTCTGAAGTCTTCCCAAAGCAATGGGACCAATTCACACTCCCAGTAGCAGACATGTGTGCCAGTTCCACACCCTCTCTAATATTAATACTTCTCAAATTTAGTATTTAATTAGATATGGAGGGAGCAATCCAGGACAGTAGGAGGGAGGTAAGCGTAGTTTGATGAATTTTGACCATTACCACAGTGAAAATTTAGGATATTTCCAAAACTCCAAAAAAAGGTACCCTTGTTCCCCCTTTTCAGTCAGCACCCTCCCTCATCCCAGTTTTTTGCACCCATTGATTAGATTTATTTCCCTAAAGTTTCACCTTTTCTATAATATTATGTGAATAGAATAACTCCGGGTTCCTGATAAACTCCTGGACTCAGGTATCACTGGGGTTGACACACACCAGCCAACCTCATTTAGTTTGGAAGCTATGGAGAAGGGCAGAAGGATTAAGAAGGACCTAGTCTTCATTCTTAAGAAAGCTGAATTTATGAAAGTGCATACATATGCGTGCTAGAATAATTTGCTTTGGTGTTCATTTAAATGGTGGATTTCCCTTGTGCATGTAAGTTTGCACTTGTTTTTAATACTTTGCTGCTTTTGCAGTGCATGAGCATCATTTCACATGCATAAAGCCTGGTGTTGTTAGAACAACACTTATTCTTTCCCTTTCCTCCCCTTAGATGCCCCTAATCATCCTATCTCTTTCCTTCCAACCAATGAAAAGGATTTATCAGGGAAATGAAAAAACAAAAGAATAACCAGAAGTCCAATATTTACTGAAGAAAGCAAAAATAATCTTTATTATTCTGACAGTTTTAACAGAGCAAAGGGCTTATACAAACTCAATAAGCATCTGTTGATAGATTTGGTCCAATGCCTACTCAGAGACAGGAGCACAATAATTCACCATAACCCGGATCCTGAGGCAACCAATGTATGCTTGACTGGGAAAAGATTTGGGGATAAGAGGGTGTTATAATGATTTCTCAGCGAAATCATTTTAAAAAAGCATCAAAGGAATACAACAATTTACAATATTTACGTACTTTACTAAATTAAAGAGAGCTTTCAGAATGTGGTTAGTGGAGGGGAAGGACGCAGCGGGCAGGGAACTTCTGGGGCTGCAGGGACATTCCCCTAGTCAGCATCCCTGCTGCCCATTGGAGAACTGACCTACTGGACTGCTTGGGGAGTCTCCTTCAGGTTGTTGATGTATTTCTGAACCCAGGCATCGCTGGGATTGGCACAGATATTCCGGCCCCTTTTGGTGAGAAAGCTGTAGAGAAGGCAGAAGTATTATATAGAGGATGAGTAAGGACATGCTTGACCACCTGTGGACCCTTTATCCTCATCCTTGTGGGCAGCTCAGGGCTAGTCCATCCTGTCAAGGAATCATCCCCCAACCCTCAGGGACTTTTGGTCTTTCTCTGAGTGATTTATGAAAATAACCTAAGGCCGCCTCTTTTCTGCTGTCTCTTTCTTTCCTCTTTCCCCTCTGCTTTTGGGCACACCTTCCTGGCTCCCTGAAGGCCCCATTTCACATCAGTAAACAGCCCCAGGGGCCTCTCTCTTTGTCCTGCATGCACAAAAGGCCCCCAGAGGGCGGGGCTTTCCCAGGATGGCTCCTCATCCATCAGCTGGTGCACTTGTGAACCCCTCCCCACTCAGACTCCTGTGTTCTGTGTCACCCCAGGGATGGGCAGGGGGACTGACACTTACACAACACCATATTGGGGGCACTTGGTGCTGGTCTCAAAGTAGGCAACCACAAATTTGCGGGGGATCTGCCGGGTCACGTAGGTCATGCAGCAGGTGACTGAGATGTCAGTGCTTTCTGTGGGGAAACAAGGACAACAAGGAGTTGCTCAGGAGCGCAGGCAAGCCTGAGAGGGTCAGGAAGAAATGGAGAGGGACAGCTCAGCGATGAGGCTTGGGGGAAAAGGAAACTGGATATAACTTGGCTTTTTTGTTCGTTTCTCATTCATTTTCTTAGTCTTGTCTTTGGTTTGTCTCTTCATTTTGGTCTCTAATTACTCTATAGGGAACCAAATTCTACTCTCATTTCCTAAATCTCTTTGGGGGAAATTTCTTTTCTAATCCATTAAATCATAAGATAGCCGAGTGAATGTAGGGACAATTCTTACAACTCTTGGGAATAGCTAAGGGATTCTAAAACTTACCAGCACCCATAGGATCTAAATAGACCTAGATTCTACCTCATGCTAATAACCCAATAAATGAAACTTTAATGATCGCACCCAAAAAGTAATATAAAATCCTGCCACCCAGATCAATAGACTCCATTTTGAACCCTCTTGAAGAAAACAACAGTGTTATCTTGGAACCCCATTCAAAGTTCTCTAATTTCACATGGGGGTCCTCAGGCCAGAAGATTTGGAAGATGTGGGCTGACTTCTGGGCAGAGAGTGGGGAGCAACTGTGTTTCAGAAAAGTGGACAACAAACTCACCTTCCTCGTAGGAGTAGAGGACCCTGGTGCAGAGGATGACAAGGACGGTAGCTCCAAGGAACTTCATGATGCGGGGCAGGCAGAGGAGTGTGGGCAGAACTGAGACGGAGCTTTGGCAATCACTGCTGCTGGCTGCCTTCTAGGATCTGCACTACCTTCCCTCCTTTTATAGGCGGCCCTGGGCAGTGGGAGCATAGGAATTGGAGGTGCCTAAGCAAGAAATTTTACGTATTTTGGTGTCACGTGGGTTGTACAACCAGGGTTGCCTGAGGTTACTCCAGAAGTTGAGGGTACACACAAGAATGGCTCAATTGCTAATGTGATTGGGATGCTTATGAGGAAGTTGTTTCTCCAGATGGGTGACCAGGAATTGGCACCGCCCAGGGATCATGCTTAGCTGTTTCCTTTCCACATGACAGATCTCTCTGAAGTGTGGGGTCACCGTCTCCTTCCATAGAGCAGTGTTCTGGTGCACTTCCACAGCTGTTCTGTCCATTTAAATGTGACAAGAATAATAATGTCACCGAGTCTCAGGCAGCATAAGCCAAGGGACACACACTGTAGATGGAAAATACAGAATTGGGAAGCCTGGAGGTATAAGAATGGTAAAAGTAAGAATTAACCTTCCAGTAATGGTCTATTTATCAAACATTCACCACAGACCTACAATGATGTCTTGATATAACACTGGGTGTGGTCAGCAGCCTTAAAAATGTCCATACTCTTTGAACTCATAATCTATTTCTCATAATCTATTCTATGGAAATGACCTCACAAATGTGGAGCATATTAGGGACAATGTTGTTTGGTGCAGTTTATCTATGATCAAATAATTGACAGCAAACTACACATTCTACAGTGTTGGAATGATAAAGTTAACCCATTGATGGACCATTATCAGAAAGAGTGACATGACAATACTTGATTTTTAATATTAAGTATTAATAAGCAGGATGCAAAATTTTATATGCAATTTTATTTTTAAAATCCTGGGAAGAGAAAAGAAACAAACCAGAAAGAAATAAAGCCCCCTACCTATGACTGTCTTCTCCACACCCCGTGTCCCATGTTATCTCTCCTCCACAAGCCCTGCTTCTCTCCAGGAAGGAGGAAAAGTACTGACATCACACAACAGTAGGAACACTGTCTGTTAGTGTCACTGTAATCAACACATTTATGACAGGTCTGGAGAGAAGTAAGAGAGGCAGTGTGGTGTCTGCCCTAACTGCGAGGAAGTGGAAATCAGCCCGAAAAAAGCCAACTCAACTTCTTCCACCCCCTGAGGGGACCAGCAGAAAGTTGATGGAGATGTCACTGCTCAGGGTCTCAGAGTAGGGCATAAAGGGAACCAAGGAAGCTAAGCATTTCTTCTTTACCTTGAATTTTTGTTTTGACTCTCTGCCCTTGTCTTGCTCCCTCTTCAGGGAATAGAGCTATTGGAACCGTTGTCCCTTGTTCCATCTCTTTGGGGGAACTTCATCTGGTTCACAGATGGTTCTGAAAATCACTCATAGGGGGGATCTCTTCAGGAGAACGGAGGGGAATCCGCCATTTGGCTCATCGTAGGAACCAGTGCGACCTGGCATTTGCCCTCCTCTGTCTTTCATGTCCAGAGATGAGGATACATAAAAGTCATTGGGAAACAGCCCAGAATATTTTGAAACCTTCTGTGAAGTTCTTAGCTTTTACTTAGGGAATCTCAAGCCATGGGACTTAAATGATATGGTTCAGACATCCCAGAGCGTTGGGACACAACTCTAAAGGGAAACAAGGATGAGGGTCGAGAGAATCCTGTGGTACAGAGGGTGAGACTTGTGAACTGGGCTGTGGTGAGGAGATGTTAACAAGAGCAGCCTTTGAAACCTCAATGATACTGGGCAGGTGGAGGAGTGTGGGCAAAGCCAAGATGGGACTGGACACTTGCCGCTGCCTACATCCATTTCGTGTCCCAACCCATGTCCTGCCTATTTATAGGCAACTCTAGGCTGTGAGGAACAGGAGGCTGGGGATGGTGTCATGTCACGAGGTGCACATGCTGAGGTACCTCGGTCATGTGGAGGTTCCAGGTACACAAGAAGAGCTCAGTTGCTCACTTGTTGGGGGAGATTGTGTGGAAAGATTTTGGACAGTGAGAGGAGGTCATATAATGTTAGTGTCAGCTGTAAGTTCATGGAGAGATCTACAGATTAGTGATTCCTTCCACAGGGCAGATATGACACTTGTTACAGCTCTTCTGACCATCTAGGGCAGGGGTGGGCAAACTTTTTGACTCGAGGGCCACAATGGGTTCTTAAACTGGACCGGAGGGCCGGAACAAAAGCATGGATGGAGTGTTTGTGTGAACTAATAGAAATTCAAAGTAAACATCATTACATAAAAGGGTACGGTCTTTTTTTTTTTTTAGTTTTATTCATTTCAAACGGGCCCAATCTGGCTCGCGGGCCGTAGTTTGCCCACGGCTGATCTAGGGTGACATCTGTGATGATGCCACAGCATCCTGGGCACACAAGTCACACTTAAACCACACCCTGGGTGAAAAAGACCATGACATCCCGTTGGTTGGCGCTTCGAAGGAAATGATTAACCTGGGATGATTTAGTGAGGGGGAAGCCAGGAGTTATCACCAGGGTACCAAACTTAGCTGGTTCCTTCTACCATTAACAGATCTATCTATGAACTGTACCATTCCCCTTTCCCTTCCACAGAGCACAGACTTATGTTCTTCACAGGTGTGACATATGTCATGTCACAAAGTCTTAAGTAGCCTGAGCCATGTTTGATCCAGACCCAGATGGGCAGAATGGAATTGGGGAAGCTTGGGGTACAGGCATAACAGGAGTGATAAGGTCAGCTTTTTTAAAATCACTGTTTCCTTCATCAAACATTCACAAGTCCCTACAATATGTCATCACTGGGTTCAACAGTAGGGAGAGGAAATAAACATGCATCTGTTATGGAGCATCTATATAGATTAGAAGCCTCACATGTCCTTATTATTTTAAAATATATTTTATTGATTTTTACAGAGAAGAAGGGAGAGGGATAGAGAGTTAGAAACATCAATGAGAGAGAAACATCGATCAGCTGTCTCTTGCACACCCCCTACTGGGGATGTGCTCGCAACCAAGGTACATGCCCTTGACTGGAATCAAACCTGGGACCCTTGAGTCCTCAGGCTGACGCTCTACCCACTGAGCCAAACCGGTTAGAGCGGTCCTTATTTTTTGACCCAGAAAGTCTATAGCTAGGAAAATATATTAGGGAAATAAGATCATTTGTGGAGAAAGTTTTATGCATATAAATGTTTGCTACACTTTATTTATAACAAAAAATTGGAACCAGTCCAAATGTTCGTGCTACAATAATGCATGATAACATTAATACACTAGGATGATGATTGAATAAATTAGGCAGCTTTTAAAAATACTGGAATGATTTGGAAAAGTCTCATAATATCAAGTATAAGAAAAATACAAAATTTTCTCTATATTGTGACTACAATAATGCCTCCCTTTCAACTCACAGTAAAAAGAGAGGAAGGGAGAGAGAGAAACATTTATTGGTTGCCTCCTGTAAATGCCCTAACCAGGGATTGAATCCTGCAACCTGGGTATGTGCCCTGACCAGGAATTGAGCCAGCAACTTTTTGGTGTACTGGATGACACTCCAACCAACTGAGCCACCTGGCCAGGGCTGGGGAGAATGTTCTAACTAGTCATATCTGAGGTGAGGCTTGGGGGCTAGAGTGGCCAGAGTTAGCAAATAAAAATAGAGTATGAATAATTTTTTTAGTAAAAGTATGTCCCATGCAATATTTGGGACATACTTATACAAAAATTATTTGTTGTGTATCTGAAATTCAAATTTAACTGGGAATCCTGTATTTTATTGGAGGTGAATACCCCTGATAAAGTCTGTCTATTTCCTGTGGGAGATGGAGTTCACTTTAGAATCATTGGGGGGAGATTTAAAAAATCCCCAATACCAGGACCTCACTCAAAAGTTACCACTTTAATTGGAGTTAGGTGGGGTGGGGCATCGGTGATTTAAAAGCTCCTGAGGTGATGTTAATGCACAGAACCACTGTTGGGGTGCAGTCGTAGGCTGTTGGGGGCCAGCCTTGGTGTTTCAGAGGCAGTACAACTTCCTTTCAGCTTTTCAAGGCTTCTGGTCTGTTTTTGGTCAATTCTACTGGGTGGTTAATTAGAATCCAAAAACCTGTCAGCCGGGGTCACTCCTAGGACTGGGTTTCAGAGAACCTCTCAAGCTCACCTCTGGCAGCTCTAATCATCCCTTTCCCTGCCACATCCTTCCCATTTCACCGACTTCTTCTTCCACACTGCCCTCTGCTGATGAAACAGTGCCACAGCATGGAGGTCACCACAATTCGCTCCCTGCCTCTCTGCCTGCATCCCAACTATGCCTTCACAAAGAACGCGATTGTTCATCTTGTTCACAAGATAAATACTTAAAAGAAGAGGGGAAGGATCAGGCTGTTTATGGACCCCTTCCTAGCCTCCCATCTTCCCATTTCTGCTTATACAAACATTAGCTTGGAGTGGAGAATTCTGCTTTTCCAGATCACTGATTCTCAACCAGCTGGGTTTGCAGGCAGTGAGTAGAAAGGGACTCATAAACTTTTTTCCTTCTCTGCTAACAGAGAAGCCAACTTCAAAGTCAGCTAATCTCTTTCTTAACAGGCTTTACTGATTTATGCAAGAAGTAACCAGTCTCCAACATCTTGAATTTCCCTTTTTGATGCAACCGTGGCTGGCAGCTGGCCTTGGTAAGAATCTATAACAGGCCATGGCGGGTAACCAGCTGCTGTGCCAGCTAAGGTGTCCTCACTGACTTCGACCTCACCTCCTGCCCCAGCCAAGTGCATTTTTCAGGCTCTGTATCAGTTAGGGTGGTTTGAGTTTTAGTATCAGAAAAGCTGACTCAATGTGGCGTAAACAATAAAGGGAACTCTTTGCTCACATACCGGAAACTTCAAGAAGTAGCCTTAGCTTCAGGCAGGGCTTGGTCGGTGAGCCTTAAGTATCACTATAACCCGTGATTCTTTCCGAATCTCTGATCTCCCTTCAGTCGGTCCTTCAACCTATGACATCCAACTGTGAAGTGAATCACTTGGCTTTACAAATTACCCTCTCGAGACCCCTCAGTGGGTTTCTACAGGAGGAGAAGTCATGACCTTCCCTCCACAAAGGAGGAACCCACTAGGCTGGCCACTGTCCCTTTTGTTTGTTTGTATCTATTATCTGTCTGGCGTGAACTTGTTGATTTGTTGTATTCCCACCACAGGGAGTGAGTTTCCCATTGGTCAGGTGACCCCGTGGGAGGTAGCTGGGCTTGAGCCTTCTTCCCAATGGCACTGCACATGGATGGGGGAATCATGTATCCCTCCTTGCTTAGGGAAAACCTAGTTTATATCAGTTGTGGCAGCCTAATTACTAATAGTATCCCCTTTGCCTCTCAAAATGGGCTCATCCTACCAATAGACCGCTGCTTGGAGGGACTCTGCCAGCAGGAGCTGGTGGGATGGTCTCAGGGCTGATGTCCACAGAGATCCCTGGCTGTGTGGGCAAAGGTGCTGAATCCAGTCTGCACTTGACTTGTAAATCCTTGCACCTGGCACAGGGCAAGGTGCTCCAAGATGTCTTTTCTTAAAGTGCTCAGGCTAACAAGTATGTAATAATATAGATATTGGTATGATTGTTGATATACATATTTTATATACATAGTTTCGCATGAATATTACCTATATGTACTTCATCCCGTTCAGTGGTTTCATATTTAATATGTGGCTATACTATGATGTTTTAAACTGTTCCTATTTTGATGAATTTGTTTCTCTTTCATTGCTTTTACAAGCAGGGCTACAAAGAATATCTGTGTGCCTATACCTGTGTGTCTTTAGGTAGAATTTCTTGAAATACATTTCTAGAAATAAGGTAGCTAGATTGAAAAGTATGTAAATTATTAAATTTGCTAAGAACTGTCTTTGCCCAGCCGGTGTGTGTGTGGCTCAGTGGTTGACCGTAAACCTATGAACTAGGAAGTCACGGTTTGATTTCCGGTCAGGGCACAAGCCTGAGTGGTGGGCTTGATCCCCAGTACGGGGTGTGCAGGAGGCAGCCGATCAGTAATTCTCTCTCATCATTGATGTTTCTATCTATCTCTCCCTCTCCCTTCCTCTCTGATAAAAATATATTAAAAAATAAAAAAAAATTGTGTCTTGCTCTTCAAAAATCCTGACTACCCAAGATCCACTTTTTGGTACAAAATCTAGATAATTTAAAACAAAAGCAAGTAGGGCTTATTTTAAAAATTACCATATATATTCTATTAAGAAAAGAGTGGTAAATCCTTATTGATTAATTCAGTGGTTTTTGGTCTTCTGTCTACAGGTAAATCACATGGGGAGTTGGTTAAAATCTAGATGCCCAGATCCAAACCCAGTAAGTTTTACTGTGAGCGTTTTTAACAGCCATCCCAGGTGGTTCTGGCATGTTCTGAGAAATGAGGGCAAGGTTTGCATCTTAGTTATATTATTTATTAGCTGCACAACAGTGGGCAAGCTGGTTTAACTCTCTGAGTCACCCTTTCTCCTCTATCAACTGGGGCTAGTGATAGTACTTAGCCCTTGGTGCAATTGTTAGGATTTAAAGGACAATGCATAATTCTTAGGGAAGCTTGATTTATATGAAAAATAAACTTAAATAGATGACTATATATCAAGAATGTATTTACCTAGAAAGGAACATATTTACCTATTACATTATACATTAGGTACATAATAGTCTATAAAATAATCAGTTTTGAAAAATAATGTTTTATTTTTAACTTTTGGGAATATACAGGTATTATTGTCATTTCCTTTCTGCTCACTTCCCCTTTTCAGATTTTACTAATCTTTGCCCCCCATCATTTTTTTTTCCACTCAGAGATCCTGATTTTGTCACAAAACAAAGCCAATAAAATTGTTATTGATGATTCTATAACATATTCTGATAAAATAAAACAATTAAGAATGTTTTTGTTTTTTTAAAATCCCATTATTTCACACAATTGAATACAGAAGTGCTCATTAACATTCTATAAATAATTGTTGGTTGATGGTTTTGGAACAGTTTCCCCTAGAAGAACAAGCTAAATATAACCACTCACCTACACACTGAGTATGTGTCAACCACTGTGTGACCAGAGGGCCTGAGGAGGGCAGGCAGGAACACATGGAAATACATGACAAAATAGAAATAGTCTAAAATAAATTAAAACTTACATTAAGAGTGTGGTTGCTTGGCAACCAGCCCATAGGAGAGGTAGCTTTGGGAGTTGAAGGAACATTTCTTGGGCTTGGGCCCCTGCTCCCTAATCTGCCCTCAAATGTAACTGGTTTCTTGTTGATCCTAGGTCACTTGGGGATTCAGCTCCAAGGTCAATGATGTACTTGACACCAGGACCTAGTGGGTTGCCACAGACCTGCTGGCCTCTTTGGTTTGGAAGCTCTGAAGAGGGATAGAATTACAAAAATTGAGGAATCATTGCCATAACTGGTTTGGCTCAGTGGATAGAGCGTCGGCCTGTGGACTGAAGGGTCCCAGGTTCGATTCCGGTCAAGGGCATGTGCCTTGGTTGCGGGCACATCCCCAGTAGTGGTTATGCAGGAGGCGGCTGATGGATGTTTCTCTCTCATCCATGTTTCTAACCCTCTATCCCCTTCTCTTCCTCTCTGTAAAAAATCAATAAAATATATTTAAAAAAATAAAAAAATTGAGGAATCAGCAGGGGAATTCTGGTCCCACATTGCCCCCTCCCCACCCTGTACCCCTCCACCTAGGGAAGCACAGGATCAGCCCGCTTTCTCAGGACCATTTCTCCAAGCTCAGATCCCTAGCCTTTTCCTCAATGATTTAGAGGGTCTCTACAGGCAGCCTCCCCCTTTTATCATTTCCTCCCCAATTTCTTCTGTCTAGGGCAGCTAGCTCCTCCCTGGCTCCCAGGCTGCTCCCTACACACAAGTCCTGCTGGCTCCATCCTATACACTGAGTGGCCAGATTATTATGACCACCACACATCAGTACTTCATTGACACTTCCAAAAATACTGAATATTGAAAACTTCCTAAGCAAATACTCTCAAGGTTTTATTATTATTATTATTATTTGCATAACTAATACACTTCATTATACTGATGGGGTGGTCATAATAATCTGGCCACTCAGTGTATACACATTTCAATGGGACCAAAAGTGTAAGCCCTGCTGGCCACTAGGCCAGCGATCTGAAGGTGTGCCCTGGGTAATGGTTGATGTAGGGAGGCAGAGGGAGAGGGCAAAGATAGTGTTTCCTGGCTTATGTTCCTTGTGAGCACCTGTAGTCCCCAGATGTGTGCCAAACCCGAAGCCTGCCCCTCAGGCCAAAGCACCAGGGCAGGCAAACAGGCCCCTTTCACAGAGAGATGCGGTATGTTCTGTCTGCTGCTTGTACAGTGCGGTAGCCCCTTGTTGCCATCTCTCTGATGGTTACGGTTCCCTGAGACTCAGGAACTCAAGTCCCCACCCTCCCCCAGCCACTCGAGCCAGTAATCAGGGGGCACCCCTGGGTGGCAGCCGAAAAGACCAGGGCACCAGACCAGTGTCAAGTGGCCCTCTGGGAGAGGCTGTGGAGCGTGGCAGAGGGAGAGTGCAAAGATGGTGCTCGCCAGTGAGGGTAAAGATGGCACCTGCTGAGAGGGAAATATGTTTAGGGTAAAAAAAGGAAGAAAAAAACCAGAAAGAAAAAAAAAACGGTGCCTGCCAGCTGCAGTGAGGCAGAGGGAGAGCATGACCGTGGCTCCCCAGTGCCTCTGTCCCCAGAGTTTCCCAGCAGGCCTGGCCCCGAGGCCAAGGCTCTGAGATCGGCAGGGGAATCTCTCTGATGGAAAGTCTGGGCGCTTCCAGAGGCTGCTTCTGCGCTGGGGCTGGACACAGCCCGTGGTTGTCAAAGCCAGATGTTTGGGGAGCTTGTCTCTCAGGTGCCTGATGTGGGGCACCCACCCTTCTCTCCCCAGGACAAAGCTCCAGGTTTGCGATTCCCTCGTGATTATGGATTATGGAACTGTGTCTCAGCCTCTCCTAACCACCGCAGTGTGGCTTTTTCTTGTTTGCAGATGCAAAGCACCTGCTCAGCTAGTTTCCAGGGTTGTTTTTTTTGTTGGTTTTTTTTTTTTTTTTTTAGGAAATTGTTCCACATGCAGCTGTAGATCCGGTGTGTCCGTGGGAGGAGGTAAATTCAAGGCTCTTTTTATGTCACCATCTTGGACTGCCTCCTCTCTCTCTCATGTTTGCTCTAACCTTAGCTTTGGTTTCCATCTTTCCCGGCAGGGAAGGCTGATAAATGAAGAGTCTGCCTCTTGTTCTAGTTCTATCTGGGAAACTTAATCTGGTCTGGGAAGAGATTTTCCCTGCAAGAGACTGTCTCTGTAAATCACCTACGAAGTGCCAGTGAGGTGAGTTTATTACTGAGCTGATCCCTGGGAAGCAGGTGAAGCTGGATTCTGCTTCTTGTTGAAAACCCACTCAATTTAACCATTCCCCGAGTAAGGCACACCCCTACCCTGCCTTCCAGGTGTTTAGAACGGAAAGCTAAAACTCCTTTGGAAAGAAAAGCTTCCTGAATGATAGCCCAGGGAATTTTGGTTTCACTTGGGTGCCTCTCTCCATAGGACTTTGGTGATATGGTCTGTCCCGAGCCAGAAAGTGGGGGACAACAGCAAATGGCAAGGGGGGGACACTAGTCAGAGGAGGCCTGGGAACAGAGGGCCATGGTGAGGAGGACAGTGCGGGCCCACGACTCGCTGATGCCAGCTTCCTTCTAGGGTCCACGCTGTGCCCTCTGGACCCCAGGGAGATGGAAACTGGGGGTGTGGAGAAAGGAAGTTTTTAAGTGTAGTGGTGCCTGTTGACTTGTACATGCAAGAGGGTCTTGGGTAACCACAGGGCTCAGTGTATTTGCAATAATAGTTCCAAGTACTCACTTGTCTGGGGCTGTTTAATGGGGAAGTGGTTTCCACAGCAAGAGGAGGTGAGAAGTTGATGTCACCCTGGGACAACACTTAGCTGGTTTCTTCTCACTAGAGCTCTCTAGTCATAGTTTCCCTCAGCAGAGCAGAAACTTCTCTGTTATTCCACAGCTGTTCGAACCGAATACATGTGACATGTGCAGTGATGCCATGAGTCCTGAGCAGCACAACCCAACTGAAACCACATCCAGGGACAGAGCTGTGTTAGCAAGGCCTGGGCTCCAGGAGTCAGGAGTGCAGGCAGCCTTTCAGACACCTGCTCATAAGAGACATCCAACAAGGGCCCTGATATACACAAAGTAAAGGGCCCGAAGACGTGTTAGATGTGGGTGCTCATGTGCATTAGGAAACTTAAGATAATCTTAGCCTTTGACCAAGATAATCCGTGTTTAGGACTCTATTTCCTAATTAAGTAACTTCAAATATGGGAGAAAGGTTTATGCATAAGAATATTTGGTCCCCAGCACATTGATAGCAATTTAAAATTAGACTCAGTTTAAATCATCTACAACATGGAAATGGTGAAGAAAATGATAGCATCTTGACTTGGTTGACTATTAGGGAGCCTTTACACACAATGTAATGACATGGGAAGTGCTTATGTTATAAGTTTAAAAAAATCCAAGATGCAAATTGGCTATTTTATTTTTGTTTATTTATTTGCATATTTTTAGGTGTTGCTGATACAGTATTTTTAAATTATTTATTTTTAATTGAATTAACTGGGGTGACATTGGTTAATAAAATTATATAGGTTTCAGGTGTATAATTCTATAACATATCATTTATATATTGTGTTGTATGTTCTCCACCCAAAGTCATGTCTCCTTCCATCACCATTTATCCCCCCTTACTCTCTTCTGTGTCCTCCACCCACCCTTTCCCTCTGGTAACCACCATACTTTTTTCCGTATCTATGAGTTAATGTTTGCTTAATCCCTTCACCTTTTTCACCTGCCCTGCCACTCCCTCCCCTCTAACAGCTGTCAGTCTGTTCTCTGTGTCTATGAGTGTGTTTCTCATAAAAATTAGTTTCTTTTAATGAGGACCCACCCAGTGTCTGGGGATGTGGTCAACTCCATATAATATTTTTTTGAGGATGCTGGTCCCAGGAAAGAAGGAGAATAGAAATAGCAAGTGGAAGGTGTCCTCTCTCACCTACCCCTTTGGCCAACTAATATTAAAGGACTTCCCACGCTTCCTCAATATGGGCAAACTTAGTAATGATGACTCATTATTCCGAGAGTTCTTCCATTTCCCCTGTCCCTGGCCTTCTGCTTTTTTTTTTTTTAATGATGTTTACTTTGAATTTATTTATTTATTTATTTTTTTAATTAAATCTTTATTGTTCAGATTACATTTGTTCCTCTCCCCCCCCCCCATAACTCCCCTCCTTCCAGTTCCCGCCCCACCCTCCGCCCTCACTCCCCACCCGCTGTCCTCATCCATAGGTGCACGATTTTTGTCCTGTCTCTTCCCGCATCTCCCATTCCCCTTTCCCCCCCAAGAATAGTCAGTCCATTCCCTTTCTATGTCCCTGATTCATTATAATCACCAGTTCATTCTGTACATCAGATTATTTATTCACTTGATTCTTAGATTCACTTGTTGATAGATGCATGTTTGTTGTTCACAATTTGTATCTTTACCTTTTTCTTCTTCCTCTTCTTAAAGGATACCGTTCAGCATTTCGTATAATACTGGTTTAGTGGTGATGAACTCCTTTAGCTTTTCCTTATCTGTGAAGCTCTTTATCTGACCTTCAATTCTGAATGATAGCTTTGCTGGATAAAGTAATCTTGGTTGTAGGTTCTTGGTATTCATCACTTTGAATATTTCTTGCCATTCCCTTCTGGCCTGCAAAGTTTCTGTTGAGAAATCAGCTGACAGTCGTATGGGTATTCCCTTGTAGGTAATTGAGTCTCTTTCTCTTGCTGCTTTTAAGATTCTCTCTTTGTCTTTTGCTCTTGGCATTTTAATTATGATGTGTCTTGGTGTGGTCCTCTTTGGATTCCTTTTGTTTGGGGTTCTCTGCGCTTCTTGGACCTGTAAGTCCATTTCTTTCACCAGGTGGGGGAAGTTTTCTGCCATTATTTCTTCAAATAGGTTTTCAATATCTTGCTGTCTCTCATCTTCTGGCACTCCTATTATTCTGATGTTGGTACGCTTGTAGCTGTCCCAGAGGCTCCTTACAGTATCTTCACACTTTCGGATTCTTTTTTCATTTTGCTTTTCCATTTGGGTGTTTTTTGCTTCTTCGCATTTCAAATCTTTGGTTTGATTCTTGTACTCCTCTGGTCTGCTATTGGGTATAGTATTCTTTATTTCAGTCTATGTATGCTTACTTTCTAGTTTCTTTATCATAGCATCGAGGGTCTCATTAGTTTTCGTGAGGCTCTGCTCAAGTTTATTGCAAGCCCTCAAAATTGCGATTTTTAGCTCCATATCCTCCATTTCTGTCATGTTTTTTTTTGTTTCCGCATCTTTTATGCTTTCTTGGTGCACCCCCTTGTGGTCTTTGTGCACAGTCTTGTTCTAGTTAAGCCTTAATTGTTGTAGTTAATACTAGAGGGATTTGACCACCAGGCCGACTGGCTGTGAGAATCAGCTGTGTGGAAAACTTCTGTACTCTGGGGAGGTGCTAATCTAGCCTTTGCCTGAGGCGATCCGGCAAATGGCTCTGCGCAGGGCTTGGGCGGGGCGGGATCAACAGGGCGGGTGGAGGGAGCAGCTATGGCTGCTCTCAGTCCGTCCCCAGGGGCTCTGCCTCTCTGTCCCAGCAACAGCTGCAAACCTCGGAGGGACCGTAGCCAGACAGTCCCGCTTCTCCCGTTTGAGTCTGGGTCCCTAGAGACTCGCCCGGATCTGTAGCCCAGAGTCTGAGACTCCCTCCTGATTGAAAACGACAACCGCGCCCTCAGCCACCAGCCCGCTTTGCGCACGCACCACCGTACCTTTAAATTTTCCACACTGCGCCTCTTCTGAGCCTCATAATGCTGTTGTTTTTCCTTCTAGTTGAAGAGTCTCTCCTCAGCCAGCCTTCCTGTGGTTCTGGTTGATGTCCGTTCCGTCTTTTAGTTGTATTTTTGAAGTGGTTGTTTGCGGCAGCAGTCTCCGGTGTTTACCTATGCCGCCATCTTCGATTCTCTCTCCCTGGCCTTCTGCTTGTGTGGAGTGGTTAGGCGGTGCTGTGGCGGGGCCAGTCCTACCCTCATCGGCATGTCCTGGAGCCGACATGTAGTCTCATTTTCTGGTGGTTACTCTGGAACCACGAAGAGTGTGATGTCCCAGCCTCAGATTTGGGCAGTAGTCATTTGTAAGACAATAGGAAACACACAGGTCAGCATCTTCTTAATCAAGAGCGGGGAGACTAAGAGCTTGCCAACTAGAGAGCACAGGAGAAGAAGTGTTCATCACATACACAGTGTTAGTGTCCTTCATGCATCAAGGGGGGAAAAGCTACAGGAAAGGACCAGCAAATACATTTTAATGGAGATAGGTTTTTCCTGACCAGCGTCTATTCTACATCCTTCCTGATGCCAGAAACCCATGGTTCTTTGAGAAGCCACTCTTCCCCATCATCCTCAGACTTTAAGTTTGTATGAAATTCATCCAACCCACTATCCAGGAATGTGCCTTGATTCGTTTAAGTTAATTAAGCGGTTCTCAACTTGTGGGTCGCGAACAATGAAAATACATCCTGCATATCAGATATTTACATTATGATTCATAACAGTAGCAAAATTACAGTTATGAAGTAGCAACGAAAATAATTTTATGGTTGGGGGTCACCACAACATGAGGAACTGTATTAAAGGGTCGTGGCATCAGGAAGGTTGAGAACCACTGGAAGCAAATCAGTGAAACCCTCCCCACAGCCACGGTGAATGGTTAGGAATTGGGATTCTGACCTTAAGTCAGTCAAATCCAAGAGAACCTAGTGATATTTTTCAATGGGACACAGACTCTCTGTTCCCTGAAGAAAATGAAGGATTCATGGAGCACTGGAAGGTACTGGAAGCCCCTGGCATTCTCACATGGAAGAGGGATCAGAAAGAGAAGAAAACAGGGCCCGTGGGCCTTGCCTGTACCCTTCAGTCTTGGAGACACAGGTTCATGTATTCAAGCCTCTTTGAGTTAGGTTTGTTTGCTTGTTTTCCTCCTTGAAACTTCCAGCATCCTGAGAAATAGAGTCCTGTATCTGTGTGGAGATACAGGTCAGTTAAAAGTAATAGCTCACCCTAGCTGGTTTGGCTCAGTAGATAGGGTGTCAGCCTGCAGACTGAAGGGCCTGGGTTCGATTCCAGTCAAGAGCACATGCCTCGATCCCCAGTGCAGGGCATGCAGGAGGCAGCCGATAAATGATTCTCATTATTGATGTTTCTATCTCTCCCTCCTTCTCCCTTCCTCTCTGAAATCAATTTTTAAAAAAATGTAACAGCCCAGACTGAAGTCTGGGATTGGCTGATCAGAAAAAGTAGGAGGGAATTTGGTGAGCACCATTGTTAAATGGAAGTGGGTTTTAAACTTGTTGTGCATGGGAATTACCTGGAGATTTGTTAAAACCCGGATTGCTGTGCTCCGCCTTCCAGAGGAGGGCTCGGAATTTGCATTTCTAATGAGTTCTCAGGTGCTGTGGTCTGGGCACCACCTTGGAGAACCGCTCTCACATGATGCTGCTGCGGGTTGAACTGGGTCTGTCGTATGGTGGGTGCTAAGGTCCTGTGTCAAACACTAAGGCTGCAACATTAAAGAATTTGATAGGTAAGATTCTGTATATTGGAATATAATAGCTACTTCCTGCATTCACCAGGAAGATGGAGGCTACATTGAAATGGGCTCATCTGAAATCGGGAAAGGAAAAACAGTCAGCTTTGCCAAGGAAGGCCTTCCCAACCTGTTGACTGTCGCCATCATCTGGAGTCTAGAAGGGCTACATATGCAGAAATTTCTACTGCAAGCGAAAGGTAGGACAAGCAGAGTGGGAGGTGGGAGACATAACAGGGAAAAACACACACAAAACAACAGAGTCCCACTGTGGCCCTAACTCCCCCACCCGCCCTCTCGTAGGAAATATTTGTCTTCCCTTCTTGTGAAGGTACATAAATAATTGTGCTGGGCCCTACCCGGTTTGGCTCAGAGGTTAGAGCATTGGCTGAAGGGTCCCAGGTTCTATTCCAGTCAAGGGCACGTACCTTAGTTGCGGGCTCGATCCCAGGCCCTAGTTGGGGCCTGTGCGGGAGGCAACCAATTGATGTATCTCTCTCACATCGATGTTTCTCCCCCTTCCTTCCACTCTCACTCTGAAATCAATGGAAAAAATATCCTCGGGTGAGGATTATCACTTCTGCACATTGCCCCACCTGTGCAGGGGCCAAGATGGAAGCGGAGGACTCTCACCAGAGGCCTGGGAGGTAGGGATGTAGGGGTGACTGTAGTATTGAGGCCTTTGCTAGGAAGCACACATTCCCGACCCCAGTTAAAATGCAAGATGTATAATTGGACAAGCTCTTTGTTTCTGGTTGTCTAGCCCATAGAATTGACAGAAAGAACAACCAGAAACCTGCTATTATTAGAAGTGTGTTGCATTGCCAAAGAAACCACAAGACCAGCCCAAAATGGCCATTGATTGCTCAACACCCCGGGCAAACCCCAGGCTCCTACCTCACACAGACAGGAGGTGGGCAGCCCCCAGAGGAGGGCTCTTCCCCAGCACATGCATGTGTCCATGGTGGGCATTTCCCAGGGAGGTCAACCAGGAGGCTGACCAAGGATCTCAGTCACATCTCAGACTCTGAAAGCCTCTTTACCCTGCTTAACAATGCAATCCCCATTCTCCCTTTTTCCTCACAGGGGTCTTTGTTCTATTACTCTGTTCACAACACTTGTATTTAAGGGATGTTGAGCTAGTTAAGCTTCTTGTTTGGCTTTGGATTGCTGGACCTTGCGGAACAGTTTAGTGTAAATGAGCAGGTTTTGTTTGTCCCCCAGTGCTGGAAGTCAACAAGAAATGGGGACACCTTCACTGTTTCTTTGGAGACCAAGGCTGTTCCTCCCATTTTCCTGATCGTGCCTTCACACTTACCACAGGTGTGGATGGTGATGGTATTAGGGCAGTGGTCGGCAAACTGCGGCTCTTTTGCCCCTTGAGTGTGGCTCTTCCACAAAATACCAACTTCTGCACATGGGCTAGGAAGTTTCAGTCGCACTGTACATGTGCGCCTGCGTGTGGTATTTTGTGGAAGAGCCACACTCAAGGGGCCAAAGAGCCACATGTGGCTGGAGAGCTGCAGTTTGCCGACCACGGTGTTAGGGGAACAGGGCCCTCATAATGGGAGGGAATTGTAAGATGTTGCTTGGGAGGACCCTCTGTGTGTATGTGTATGATGCGAAAGTCTTGGCCAAAAGGACTCCTTTGTTGCATTGTCCTTATTATATAAAAGCCATTGTGGCATACAGACTGTTACGACTAGCCAAGCTCTGTCTTCTCTGTGTCAGCTCAGACTCCCAACCAGAAAATGGTTCCGATGGATAGAATATCACCCATCAAAGAGTGGGGTAAGCCGAAACCGGTTTGGCTCAGTGGATAGAGCGTCGGCCTGCGGACTGAAGGGTCCCGGGTTCGATTCCGGTCAAGGGCATGTACCTGGGTTGCGGGCACATCCCCAGTGGGAGGTGTGCAGGAGGCAGCTGATATATGTTTCTCTCTCATCGATGTTTCTAACTCTCTATCTCTCTCCCTTCCTCTCTGTAAAAAATCAATAAAATAAAAAAAAAAAAAGAGTGGGGTAAGATGAGACCAGAGGGGTAAGCAGTTCATGCTCACTGAAAAATAAATAAAACTTAAAAAAAAGTGCAGAAAATAAAAAGGAAAAGTACCCGTTCCTAAAAATACCCATTCCTGAAAAATGGGTTATTCCCATTTCCTCTAAGAAATCGGTTAGCTAATGGAAATGTATCTTTACAAATATTTGCCTTTGCAAATATATATGTAGATATGGCTTTAAAGATAAAAATAATAGCATTTTATAGATACACTTTTGTGTAGAGTGTGTACACATATATTAGACGCTAACATATATACCTTTTGTACATACCATTATGGACACTTGCCATAGGCATAAATGTGTGTTATCCTTCTTACTGACTGCAAAATATTCCATTGGTGGGCATCTCAATCCTCTACTCCAGTGATTCTCAACCTTCTGGCCCTTTAAATACAGTTCCTCATGTTGTGACCCAACCATAAAATTATTTTCGTTGCTACTTCATAACTGTAATTTTGCTACTGTTATGAATCGTAATGTAAATATCTGATATGCAGGCTGGTCTTAGGCGGCCCCTGTGAAAGGGTCGTTCGACTGCCAAAGGGGTTGCGACCCACAGGTTGAGAACCGCTGCTGTACTGCCTTAATCCTTCACTGATGGATGTTTCCATTTGCTTGCTGTTTATAAACCATGCTGCAAAGAATATCCTAGTGCCTATATATTCCCATCCTTTGATAATGTTGCTACAAAATAGATTCCTAGAGATGGAATCAAGGCCAATGATATCTATGTCAGATAGTATGTGTATTTTAATGTTTGCTTAATAAGAGTGTTTAATTGTACTCTAAAGAGTTTGACTATCCCTAGCTGGTTTGGCTCAGTGGATAGAGCATCAGCCTGCGGACTGAAAGGTCCCAGGTTCAATTCTGGTCAAGGGCATGTACCTTGGTTGTGGGCACATCCCCAGTAGGAGGTGTGCAGGAAACAGCCGATCGATATTTCTCTCTCATTGATGTTTCTAACTCTCTATCCCTCTCTCTTCCTCTCTGTAAAAAATCAATAAAATATATATATATTTAAAAAGAGTTTGACCACTATAATTCTAAACTCATTTGGGTATTAAAATTAGATTATTTTAAACAAAATGAAATAATCATGGCTCATAAAAATTAATACATGTTTGTTTTCCCACAACTCTTTTGGATTTCTCCTTCTTTGGCAAAAAGGACCCTAGCTCAGTGTACATTTCTTATAGTTATAAGTATAACTCAGGCAATCCATCTATTAAATAACTCAGCTTTCTCAGTTAACATAGAAACAGAATCCTGCTCCACATGTAGACTGGCTAGCTTTCCCTTTAACATTAGCCATTCATTTTGTGGAGCATGGATTCAAAGAAAAGAAGGTGCAATATACCTGTTACCATATGCAGGTATGCACCGCATTTGGAAGAGTGGTAAATCCTATTTGACTTATTTCCGTGATTCTCAGCTGTTAACATGCATGAGGAAAGCCCGATAAGCTTGGTAGAAATACACATTTTCAGGTCCATCTAAAAATTCTGATATGAGTGGTTTAAACGATCATTGTTGATGAAACAGAGTGTGGGATCTTGGAGGGAAGGTGGGGAAGGTAGATGCATGGGAGGTAATCAACCAAAGACCTTGTATGCAAATATGCATAACCCTTGGACATAGACAATAGGGTGGAGAAGGCCTGGGCAGGTGGCAAGCGTGGGCTGGAGGGGGTCAATGGGGGGGAGGGAAGGGAACATTCGGAATACTTTCAACAATAAAGATTAAAAAACCACAATCATTGCTTGTGATTGAATATAGGTGGATTGCATTTGGGAAATAACTTAGCTACTGGTTAAGATCATAGTTTGTAGTTATAGCAAAGTCTAGTTCAGGAATCAGTTGTACCATTTGCTGTGTGATCTTGGCCAAGTTGCTTAACCTCTCTGAGCCCTAGCCCCAGTTTACTTCTCTGTCAGTAAGCTATATTATCTCATTGTGAAGCTTAAATAGACACTGCAATGAAAGTACTGAGCCTAGAGTAAGTCTCAAATATGTTAGTCATTGTTATTAAGAAAGTGATTTATCATAACTACGTACTATGAATATCCTTTTTAATGGTATCCATTCGAGTGTGAATTCCCCTAGCAGATGTACAGTATGAATTGATTTATAAAATATTCATAATTTCAGTGTTCTGGAAATGTGGCTTCAGTGTCAAGCAGAGTGTCTCTGTGGTAGCCCCCTTCCATCTCTCCCAATTTCCCTCCATTTCGCATCTTTCTATTCTTTGCCTATTACTCCTTTCAACCAGTGGTTCTGATTTGCCAGATCAACAAAACCAAACTTAATACCAGTTTACTTTTTTAAAAGAGCATCTTTATTATTTCTCCATGCTGAACACAGCACGGAGCAGAAACGTTTAATACATATATGTCAGTCTGGTGGCTTTGGCGCCACCTCTGCCCAGAACAAACTGATGACAGTTGCTCAATTGTTACCAATCACAGTGCAAGTGAAGGGGGAGGGAAGGGTGGTGAAGAAGGTATCCCGAGATCTCTTGGAGCAAATAGTCCCAAACACAGCATGATGTTCAAAATAAATTACAAAAATTAAATAGTATAAATAAGCTGAAATTTAAGTTAGGAAGAGTCCCAGAGTGTGGGTGTTGGCAACAACCAGCCCACAGGAGAGGTAGCTGTGGAGGTGACAGGGGTGTTTCCAAGGCTCAGGCCCCTGTCTCCTGTTGGTCCACTGAGGTCACTGGGTTCCTCAAAGCTGCCAGGCCACTCAGGCGTTCAGCTCCAGGTCGGCAACGTATTTCTGGACCCAGTCCTCACTGGGGTTGGCACAGACCTGCCGGCCTCTTCTGGTTTGGAAGCTGTGGAGAGGAATGGAGGGTTACACACTGGGGAGTCCAGCAGGGGAACCCTGGCCCCGCCGTGGCCCTCCACCCACTCTGTGCTGGGCAGCTCAGGGCCTCCTTGCTCTCTCAGGGACCCGCCACCTATCTCAATCCAGAGAGCTCTTCCCACTGACTCAGGGAGCCCCTCAGAGGATCCTGCTGCAGCCCCCTCTTCCCCTCCCTTCCCTCTGGGCTGGGCCAGCCCCTGCCCTGACTCTGCAAGCCCCTGGCCAGGCCAGGCCACATCTCAGCGACCTGGGTCCTGCATAGTTGATAGGATCTCCTGGAGGACAGGGCCCTTCTGTGCCCCTGGGCACTGCCCCCCCCTCTATCTCCCCAGGGATGGGCAGGAAGACTGGCACTTACATGACACCAGACTTGGAACACTGGCTGCTGGTCTCAAAATAGTCGACGATGTATGTCCGTGGAATCTGCCGAGGCGCATAGGTGAAGCAGCAGGCGGTCGGGGTGTCAGCACCAACTGTAGAGGAAGGGACAGAATGAGCCTGAGTCACAGTTCAGGAGCAAAGGCAAGATCTGAGAGCTAATCCCTGAGAGGGTGAGGAAGACAGCCTTGCTCAGGGCGTGGGCTGGGAGACAAGGTCACTAGAAGGCTCTGGGCATTTTTGTTTAGAAGAATCCCTGTCTCTGTCCTTGCTTCTGAATGTATCCTCGTTCTCTTTGAGTCTTCACTGTGGGTACTGTCTTTCTTTTTTTGTGATCCAGGCATCCAAGCAGACTGTTCTGTAATCTCATCTCCCTTCAGGCAATCCTGTCTGATTCAAGAAGCCATACCCCAGCAAGAGAGAAACCTTGGACATATCTCCTATGACATCCAAGGAAAGAGCTCTTGGGGGACCTAGAATGGGTTAGCTGCAGAATAACACCACCGGGCAGTAACAAGACTTGGATTCTGTCTCTGGTGAACTCACTTGCTTAGGTCTCTACTTTGCCATCTGTAAAATGGGACTATTGCTCCCCTACCCGACCCTGGCTCTCAGATATGGGGACAAGGCTAGTTAACACCCTTTGAATGAAAATACAAGTCTTGCAGAAAAAAAGCAAAGATGCTTTATGGTCCTTTAAGAAGTTCTCTGTTTTCTCTTGGAGGCTCTCAAGACCACAAAAAAAGATGGTTGTGGTCTGACCGTGGCCAGAGAGCAGGGATACTGCAGCAGCTCAGACTCACCTGGTGCAGACAAGACCTGGCTGCAGAGGGCCATGGTGCAGAGGAGGACGGCCAGGGCAGCCCCGGAGACCTTCATGATGCTGAGCAGATGAACTGTGAGCTCGCTTGTCAGAAGAGCAGAGATGGGAGCAGGCACTCACTGCTGGCTGCGTCCTTCTGCTTTGTGAAGCCATCTCCCCTACTCTTTATAGGCAGCCCTGTGGATGAGGAAATGGAATCCCGGGGTGAGGTGGGAAATTTTTAAGCATAGGCTGAGTGTTGCACAACTCAGGGTCCTGGGTGACCACAGGGGTACAGGATATCCAAGAATAGCTTCTCTGAGCTGTAAGTCTGAGCCCACAACTCGTGACTTGTTCTGGTTTCTTGTGAGGAAATGGTTTCCCCCGAGAGCAGGAGGAGAGAAGAGTGTCTTGACTCCGGGCTATTCTTAGCCGGTCCCTTTCCATAGAACCTATACATGAACTCTTCAGCCCCATCCAACCCACAGGGCTGAAACGTCTGTGCTTCCCCAGCTGCTCTAACCACTCAGATGGGGTAGATGTGATGATGTTGTGGAGGGTGGCACAGCCTTGATTGGATGTAAGCAACGGAAGTAAGGAGTCCCTGCTAGGGGACTAGGAAGGATGAGGTCATGGTCCTGTCATTTGTCCACTCATCTAATGGTCATTGAATGACTAGGGTCACTACGTTAAATACTAGTTGAGGATCATAAAGAAACATTAGATGTGGGTGTTAATATGTCAGGAGCCTAAAAATATTTATACCTGGTAACTTGAACACATTTCTAGGAAAGAGTTCTAAAGAAACCAACCCAAATAAGAAAGCATCTTCCAACATGAACATATATCTGACCCAGCATCATTTATAGCTCCAAAATAAGGAGACCCAAGTGTTCCTCTATCAGAAATGATAAAGAAAAATATGGCACATCCACTGGCTTGCTTATCGTTAAGCCCTTAATCTGAATGGAGTGTAGTAGAATAATATCAGTTACAAAAATGTAAGATGAGCACTGGCTGGTTTGGCTCAGTGGAAAGAGCATCAGCCTATGGACTAAAGGGCCCTGGGTTCAATTCCAGTCAAAGGCACATGCCCGGGTTGCAGGCTCGGTCCCCAGTGTGGAGCATGCAAGAGGCAGCCGATCAATGATTCTCTGTCATCATTGATGTTTCTGTCTCTTTCTCCCCCTCCCTTCCTCGCTGAAATAAATAAAAATATATTAAAAAATGTAAGATGGGGAGAAATGTAAGATGAAAAATTATACAAATTGTACAAGATGAAGAATTATACAAATATATACACACATATGACAAATATAACCATATACATATGCTAGGCAAGAAAAAATAAAAAGCATTGGAAATAAATGCCCCAATGCTGTAATAGTACTTATATATATGTGTGAAAGATCTATGGATGGCTATTTTTCTTATTTTTCTCTATTTCTGCAGTTTCCTCATTTTTTAAAAATTTATATTTATTGATTTCAGAGAGGAAGGGAGAGGGAGAGAGAGATAAAAACAATGATGAAAGAGAATCATTGATCAGCTGCCTCCTGCAGGCCCCACACTTGGGGACTCAGCCCACAATCCAGGCATGTGCCCTGGCTGGGAATTGAACCGTGATCTTCTGGCTCATAGATTGACACACAACCACTGAGCCACGCCAGCTGGGTATTTTCTCAATTTTTTAACGTGAACATGTTTGACCTTCCTAGTCAGCTCACCAATTTACAAACACATTTTGTTTTAAAACATTTACAGCAACCCTGGTTGAAAAGTAGGTTGTTGTCGATTATTTAATTTTAATTTGAGAGAAATATACCAAGTTTCTGTCCAAGGGCCTTTGCCAAAATGAAATGTTGATTTCCATGTCTCTGAACTATTTTAAGGAACCTGTATAATATTTACATAAATAATGCCAAATTCAAAGCAGTTTTCTGTTTTTATTCTTTTTGATTCATAATGTCAGTGGTGTGAAAGGGCCTACTTTCTCAGTCAGGTCTGTATGGTTTTTCCTTCTCCATTCTTTATTATTTTATTGTTACATAATGAATAGGCATAAGTGACATTTTATAATGAGAAACAGATTTAGTTCTTCTTAATGACCTTTGTCCTCTAGATGCCCCTGGTCTACTAGGAGGGGCGGAATATATATAAACAGGTAACCACAGCACTTAGAAGAAAGTGCTAAGATTCCTGGGGGGAAATAAAGGAGGGGGAGGAAGCAATGACCTCCCTTGGGAGGGCTGAGGAAGGCTTCTTGAAAGGGATGGGATTTTGGTTGGGTCTTGAACATTGCCCAGGATTTGAACATACATGGATGGGGATGTGCAGGGGTCCAGCTGATGCAGTTACAGGTGTAAAATTGCTGGCTCAGCAGGAGAGAGCTGTCGGTGTCGCTGCACACTGGTGGAGCAAATATGGACAATGGAGCTAAATTGGGGCCATATCCGAGGGTGTAGAATTCCCCCAAAAGGGGCTAGAACAATGGAGGAAACAAACATAAGCAAAGTGAGACCACACCTTAGGAATTCTGTCCTTCCTGTGTCTGTCGAGTTCCTTCTCTGAAACATGTGGGCTATGTTTCTGTCCCATCCCTGTGATTGCTAATGCTGGTCTTGAAGGAGGTGAAGCAAAGACAAGGTCAGGACAATGGCCGGTTTCACTGAGGCTTTAGCATCCAGGTGTCATCCCTTGTTACTGTCAGTTCCGGAAAACTGAGTCTATCACTTGTTTCATTGGAAATTCTAGATCACAGACAATGCCTCCTCCTCACCCACATCCTCTGCCCAGTTGATATCCTGAATTGTGTTCCCTCCTTTACTTCTTGGGGGAAACCCCCTTCATACTTGTGATTCAGTGTATGAGAGCTAGTTTCTATGAGTTGGGCAGGACAAGAAAAAGGAAATGGAAAATGCTGAATCAGCCACTTTCTGATAATGGCCTCTGTTATCTGTTCCATGATTACAGCACTTACCGTGTTGCATTATGTGCATTATTTATGTAATTTTCTCGTCAAAAAATTTAGACCATGTCCTGTTGATTTCAAACCAAATTCATACCATGTCTTGTTAGTAGATTTAAACCAAATCCTAGCACATGATAATTATAACATGATGAATTTTCTGACATAGTCTCTATTTCTTATAATTTTGTTTATTTTAATAAAGGTGACTTATTGAATATAAAATTCTATCTTAGTAATTATATGTGTAAGATTTTTCCCTATCAGTCCTAAAACCAGGAAATAGCCTTTTGTCTTATGGTTGTTGTTTTTTACTCAAATTGGAAAATAACATACTTGTATGCAAAGTGTGTATTTACTCTGCATGTGTTGACTGAATAATGTGAGGGAGCCTTGGGATGGTTGAGTTGATTGCGAAGGGTCTTAGAAATTTCCTAGGTGGAAAATTGATGTTCCCAGGTGAAATGATTAGGGCAGGATCACGCAGATAGAATTGGTCAGTTTTATATTTCACTGTCTGCATCATTTAGCAGTGTATCTCCAGTGATAACCACAACGCCTGGCACATAGTGGAGCTTAATAAAAATTGGGTGAATGAATGAACAAATCACTGATTTAATTAACAGTATGTGTTATGTCCTAGTCCCACTATGGAATTGAAATACTAAGAAGGAAAGGCCAGAAAAGCCATAGAGTCAAGGTCTTGATCTTTGGGGGATCAACCAAGGTCTCTTAGGCAGCGGTGGCAGAAAGTAGCCAGCCGCCAACACGGTGGGTCCTCAGCATGGAGGGGCTTGATCTGTGCCCTAGATTCCTGGCTCATTCCAGCCTCTTTGAGGCCCCATCTCAGTCCAGCAGAACACCCCAGCCTTGAGTGCAGGGAATTCTGGCTGAGCAATTCATGTTCTGCAACATCACTGCCTTGTCCTCATTGCTTCCCAAGCCCTGGCCCTGCTGGGTTGGTTCCCTTTCTGTTTCTGGCCCTAAAGTTGCACTTCCCCAGGTGTCAATCTCAGCTCTCTCCCTTTGACACTGGGGGCTCCATGGATGGGTTCACTAATATTTTTTTAAAAAACATTTTTATTTTATATATTTTTTATATATTTTATTGATTTTTCACAGAGAGGAAGGGAGAGGGATAGAGAGTTAGAAACATCAATCAGCTGCCTCCTGCACACCCCCTACTGGGGATGTGCCCGCAACCAAGGTACATGCCCTTAACCGGAATTGAACCCGGGACCCTTCAGTCCGCAGGCCGACACTCTATCCACTGAGCCAAACCGGTTAGGATGGGTTCACTAATATTGATGCTCCTGTTTGGCCCAGCCTCAGCCTCCTTTTTTCAGGTGTGGCCCGGAGTCAGGTTGCAGCAGGCGTGACTCCACCTTTCTTGTAGGTAGAAACAATGCCCTGCGCCCCTTTCTAGCCTCCTAGAGGGACAATGTCTCTATGCAGTCCTCTCCCTCTGCTTTTCTATCTTGAGTCCTTGTCATGCTCCTCTGGCCATTTCTTTGTATGTGTACAGTAGATCAAGGCATACATCTGGGCATTGGATTAGATCCTTCTCCCTGTCCCTGCTTCTCTTCTGCATTCTCTACTCAGTAAAAGGCATTCTCTTCTACCCAGCTCCCAAGTCAGAAACCTGGGAGTCACTTTCGGCTAGTCCCCCCACTTCACCTCCAGTGGTCCCCCCTTATCTGTGCTTTCACTTTCCTTGGTTTCAGTTACCCATGGTCAATCATGTTCCAAATTTTAAATGAAAAATTCAATGATAAAAAATTAATACGTTTTAAACTGTACACTGTCCTGCTCCATCCCACTGGGGATGTGAATCCTGTCTTGGTCTGGTGTACCCACACTGTATACACTGTCTGCCATTAGTCGCTCAGTAGCCATCTCAGTTATCAGAGTGATTGTTGGTATCACTGTGCTTGTGTTCAACTAACACTTATTTTACTTAATCTTGGCTCCAAAGTGCAAGAGTAATGATGCTGGCAATTGGGATATGCCAAAGAGAAGCTGTAAAGTGCTTCCTTTAAGTGAAAAAGTATGCATGTAGTATAGGCAAAAGCATACAGGGGTTGGCGAAAGGAGGTTTACAGTTGTGAGAACATGAAACACAGTTTATTCTTATGTACTAGAGGCCCGGTGCACAGATTCATGCACTGGTGAGGTCCCTTGGCCTGGCCTGTGAGGATCAGGCTGAAACCAGCTCTCTGACATTGCCCAAGGGGTCCTGGATTGTGAGAGGGTGCAGGCCAGGCCGAGGGACCCCACCGGTGGCCGATTGGGGTCAGGGAGGGACTGTGGGAGGGCTCCAGGGTGTGTCTGGCCCATTTTGCCCAGTCCTGATAGGCTGGACCCCAGCAGCAAGCTAACCTACCAGTTGAAGCATATGCCCCCTGGTGGTCAGTGCACGTCATAGTGACTGGTCCAACAGTCGAATGAATGGTTGGACACTTAGCATATTAGGCTTTTATTATATAGGATTTATCCATACGAACAACTGGACAAAATATATGTAGGGTAGTATTGCCTGAGACTTTAGGCATCCACTGTGGGACTTGGAATGTATCCCCCGAGATAAGGGGAGGCTACTGTATTCATTCACTGACTCTATTGGATTTTGAAATTAAATGTGTCTGCTTCTCACCATCCCCATGGCCACTGTCTTAGGTCAGACCCTCCTCATTCCTCTCCATGACAGCTCTAAGAGTGTCCTGTCAACTGGGTTTTCTGCCAGTTTGCCTCTCAAAGCTGTCCCATCATCACACAGCATCTGAAGGGATTTTGCTAAAGTGCAAATCAGTCTGTTTCTCTCTGTTAAAAATCCTTCAAATACTGAGTTGTTTCCAGCATGAAACGGAAGCTTCTCTATGACCTGACCTCTGCCCCCTCTTTGGCCACATTACTTGCCACCTTCAAACTTCCTGGAAATTAGGACTCAGCCCTCTGAATGACATGCAATTCCTTAGATGTGCAGGTCTCTTGTCTGCTTTTTAGGAATGAGGTGTCAACTTGGCACAGCACAATTTCCTCTTCTTGTAAATCACAGGGCAGAGTGAGTAATATAAACATGGGTACATCCCACGAGAGCTGCAGAGGTTAATATTTAGAACAAATAAGGAAAACCACTATTTAATTCCCTTAACTTTCTAAGGAAAAGAGAGAAAGCCATGAATTCCACTGTTTAAAAGACATGCAATATGTAAAACTGAAAGACATTTTACATCGTAATTACAAAACTTTGGCTATTAAGCTTATATATATAGATTGATTTCAGAGAGGAAGGGGGAGAGAGATAGAAACATCAGTGATGAGAAAGAATCATTGATCAGCTGCCCGTCCCCCACTAGGGATTGAGCCTAAAACTCAGGCATGTGCCCAGACTGGGAATCGAACCATGACCTCTCGGTTCATAGGTCGACACTCAACCACTGAACCACCATGGCCAGGCAGGTGATAAGCTTTTAACATAAATTTGTAACAAGCACATTTTCCTTTTCTGATTTACTTATACTCTAGAGCCAGACCTCTTTCGGGTCATTTCCAAATCTATTATGATTAGCTCTGTGTTCTTCCATAGATTACTTACCTGTCTATGCTTCAGTTTCCGAAAGTGTGACAGGAGATAATACTAATAGGACCAAATACATTAGCATCTATAAAAGAGTTAGAACATCGCTGGCTCATAATAAGTACTATGTATTAGTTACTATTATAATTACTACTGAACATTTCAATTAATCTATTTTATACATTTTAAAAGTGTAGGCCCCTTGTTCTTTGCCTGAATACCCCCCCTCTTTTCCTGGCTAATTATCCTTCAAGTTTCAGCCCAATGTATAATAGAGAAAAGTTAGAACAATCTGAATGGGCTGACTTAAGTAACATAATGGTTAAAGATACATTTTGGCATAAAATTTTGGTATATCCATGCAATGAAATATCATGCATGCTGATTTGGAATCACTCCAAGTTGACACCTCATTCCTAAAAAGCAGACAAGAGACCTGCACTTTTAAGGAATGACATGGCATTCAGAGGGCTGAGTCTTGATTTCCAGGAATTTAAGTTTTTAATGACAGGGAAGAATATAAAGTAACAATATTAAAATATATTAGCTCAAGAAAGACTATTAAGTATCATTCATAAAATGCAAAACTACATACAGAATGCTGGGTAATTTTTGCTTTCTTATGATTTCCTATATTTTCTAAATTTTGTACAGTTATCATGTATATTTGCTATTGAAAACAAAGCAAACTAATATAAATGTTTACATGCCATTTTGGGGAAGCCTTTTTGAACACTCACCACTTTCCAAAGGGGAGGGGGTGTGAAGTGCTTCCTGGTGCCTGACATAGGGCCTGCCCCATAGCAGGTACTCAGTAAAGTGCTACTGGTTTATTTTCCTCTCTGGCTGGATGTTCCAGCCTGGAAAGAGATCGAAACATGCATAAAAGTGTTGTTTGAAGGAAGTAAGATGCTTCATCAAGAATACTGAAGGTTTTTTAGAACCTGTCGCTGCCTTCCACTCCTGACTGCAAAAGAGCAGGCTGTGGTGGGTGTCGAAGGCCCTTTCCACTTCCAGAAGAGTGGGGCTGGCTGGCTTGAGGGGGTGGGAGTGTGGCCGCCCTGATGCATTGCTTCACTAGTTTACGCTCCTCCAGACCCCATCTTGAGCCCTGGCCTTTGGATAATGGTGTCCTGTTTCTACAACACACTTCCCCCAAGTGACTTGGCAACCATATTGGCAAAACCAAAGAATTTACTTCTTCTTTGTTTATTATGTTGGCAAAGTGACCATGTATTCCATCTTGCTATGGATTTCCAGTCTCATGAGTTGCTTGTAAGGGATTCTCTAGTTCTAGGCATTCTACCTCGTTGTGACTAATGCTCTTGGCCCCAACACTCAATGGTCTCCCCAACACTCATGCATCTCAGCACTCTTTCTAAGAGAACACAGATCGTCAAGATTGTCACCTCTGTTTCCTGCTCCTCAGCAGCTTTGCAGTCTCTTCTGAGAAGCTGATAACCTTCAGAGATTCCCTACTTGTGCCATCTCAGAGGGTCACACTTGTACAGGAAGTTAGTCCTCTATGGACCTGTGGTCCTACACACATCCTGTGTGACCTTGATCCAGTCTTTTAACTACTTTAGGTTTTGTTATCTAGATTGGTATCTGATAAAACCATGGACTTGGATATCCTGGGGGAAATGAAAAGTACCAGGGCCTTTGAAAGGTCAGGGGTTGTCAGTCCTGCCTGCAGCTTACAGAGACTGGGAGGACAAGTGACAAAACTGATGTGAAAGTGCCCAGAATGGAGCTATGAGCACAGTGCCAGTTAAGGTTACAGAAGGAGAAAGCTCTGTTCCCATAAGTGAGGGGAAGTGAAAGGTTTCCCTGCAACAAGAGAGTGGGTGATCCACTGAATGCATTTGGAGCTCTCTGGAGCCATGATGGACTCCTGCTATCATTTCTCACACCCCTGAGTTGGAAAGAGTGAGTTCTAAAATAGTAACCCTCAAATAAAACCACTGGGTGTGTGGGTTGAGGGCAGGCAGGGGAAGAAGGGGAATTATCACCCCATCAGGGCTGGGGGATCACATTTTGAGTAGAATGCCCACTTCATTCCTACTTCACTTAAATGGAGTTCACATCCTGAGTCCATGTTACCTATCACACCCCCTCCCATTACAACTGGTAGTTTGGGCTGCTTCTGGACATTTATTAAACAAGTATTTATTGAACACCTATTGAGTGCACAGAGATAGGCATAACATATATTCTGCACCAAGGAGCTCACTCTCCAGTGGGGAGGTGATTGAATAGATATGTTTCAGGTGATATGGTGGTGGTAGCTCAGGAGCTGTAGGAGCACAGAGGGAGGTGCAGAATTCAGTTGGAGGAGAGGCCAGGGAAGTTTCTCTACAGAAGATGAGCACTTTCCTGTTGTGCACCCGAGAGGCATTTGCTATCATTCTCTGTCACCTATTGTTTAGAAATGGCCTCAATGGATAAATCTTGGTGGCCATATTGATTTAGCTAAACATATTAACATGCCTTCGTGCTCTTGGTGTTGAATTTCTCTGTGAACACAATATTATTGTTGGGACCTTCATGAACAAAACATTTTTCCTCCATGAGCCAAAGATCAAATCAAGGCTAAGAAGCAAAAGCCAACAAACTCATTGTGTGGCTCCGTGCAGACTCATCACCCATTCTTATCTATCATCATTCTCCTAATGCCCCAGAGTATCTTCAAGGTCCCTCCACAGCTTGAAGATCAGCACACCCCACTCATTTAGACAGAGGTCTCCACAGCAAGGGCTCCTCCTCAGCACACAGTGGGATTTAGACTTGATTTGGAACTATGCGTCTACAGCCGAGGGAAGCTCTGACATTTTGTTTCTACCTCTGATGTGACACTTACTTTATTCCATCTCATGGGGTAGTTATTTCTGTCACTGTCAACACCATCACTAGACTAAGAGCTCTTTGAGGGGAGGGATGGGACTTCATTCTGCTCTGCCTTCCCTGACAAAAAGCGGATGACTTCTAAACTGGGTTGAATGGAAATGGAATGGATAACAAAGTCTGTGTAGATCCCAAGGAACACAAGACACACCCTCTTTCCCTTAAAGTAATGTCCTCGATACATGAAGATGAAACCCCACCAACCAGTAGAGACCGTGAGAGATACTGGCATATGTGATATGAGGGATTACAGAACATTAGAGCTGCGGGTAGGGGCCTTGGTAAAGATCAGAACATTTGAAGCAAGACTTGCACAAAGAAAAGGGTGAGGATAGAAAAAGTGGAGGAAAGAGGAACAGTTTGTATGTGTGTGGGTTGCGGTGTGTGTAGGTGATGGTGGAGGCAGTGATGCGAGGTCGGATGACATTGTGCTTTATTTAGTGACTCTGAAGTACCCCAAGATGCTGCTCTGCCCCCCGCCTATCCCACACCTCTACAGCACCCAGGGGGCCTGGTTTCCTGTTTTCACTCATCATTCTTCTTTCTCGGAGCAGAGGCAGGTAACAATGTGGAGCTGGGGTGAGCAGGTGGGTCAGAGTGGTTGGAAGGTAAATAGAGATATTGATCCAATCGTCCTAATTGCCCTCACTTGCTCTCTGCATGTACTACTGTGTTCCTGGCCTTGGTGAACTTTACCTAATCACCTTCAGGTCACTTCAGGCCTCAGGACTGCAGCTAGAGGACCAGGCAGGGCTTTATATGAACATAAGGGATCCCCTGTGGATGGCTGGGAAACACCCACATGCTTAGATTACATGTTTTATCCATAACATAGATAAATTCATTGCTAGGTACATCCAATCCCATTTATATATTAGAGGAACATTATTTTTTCTTTTTCAATTTCAGTTGACATTTGATATTTTATATTAATTTCAGATGTACAGCGTAAGTGGTTATATATATAATTTACAAAAGTAAAAAAAGATGAAGGGATTAAAAAGTACAAATTGGCAGTTACAAAATAGTCATGGGGATGTAAAATATAGCATGGAGAATTAGTCAATAATATTATACTAACTATACATGTCTCAAGTGGGTGCTAGACTTATTGGGGTGATCACTTCGTAAATTATGGAGGAACATTCTTTATGTGGGTTTTCCAAACTTGATTCTTACTTATTTCTTTCCTTTTCTATTATGGGTCCAAGTGAACATACTGGAATCTTTGCTTCTGTTTCCTCCTGTCCCCTCTTTGTTCTAGGACAAACTGACCCAAACTCCTGTCCTGAATCCAGCCCTAATAAGATGGTTCTTGGTGTGTACCATAGTCCCTGGTGGGCAATAACTTCTCCCTTTGTGTTCACATTCAATATTTGCGACAAAGGGTGAAAAGTAAATGGATTTTAGAGTCAAAAGACTCTCATTTCAATCTTGGCACCGCCACTTAAGATTGTGGCCTTGAAATTATCAGTGAACTCTCCTCTGTTCTTCGATCTTTATTGCTTCTGGGAAATAATCACACACCTGCTCAGGTCAAGGTAGGATTTGATGTTATGTGTATAAGGCAGCTTGCCCAGTGTCTGGCACGCAGTGCCTGTTCGATAAATAGGTCAGTGTCCTGATGGGCCCTTCTGCACATTCCATGCTGGACTCTTTATGCCCAAAGAAACATATAGGCACTAGGGTGACTCAGCCCTGCAGGAGGTCCAAAAATCTGACATGGAGTTCTAGTTCCCCTTTCCTTTTTGGGGCCAGGCTTATGGCAACTTTAGAAAGACTGACATGAGGCTTCTGGAGGTGACAACCACCAAGAACAGCATGGTTGTCGTGTCTAAAGTCCTCGCAGGTGTGAATGCTGCACCCTTCCTCTCGGGTTTACAATTCTCTCCTTGGTCTTGGTCACTGCCGTTGGTGTACCACTTCCCTCGAGGGTGCAGCCCACTTCTCCCCTCCACCTCCTCCTCCTTTCCACCGTGATGACATCGCCCCGGGGAAGAGAAGCTGTGCAGAGCTCCTCACTCTCAGCTACTTCAGTTTCCGTATCGGCACCATGACATCATCTCTACCCTGGAAATTCCACTTGCCCTCCTATGCTCCCACCTCTGTCCCAGTCCTCAGAGTTCCTATAAAGAGGGGATCCCAGCTCAGCATCAGCACAGAACACAGTCGAGTTCTGAAGCTTCTGGGTTCTTCAGTCTCAGCTCCAGGAAAGCCTCTTCTCTGCCAAGACCATGAAGCTCTGTGTGACTGTCCTCTCTCTCCTCGTGCTAGCGGCGGCCTTCTGCTCTCCAGTGCTCTCTGCACCAAGTAAGTCTGTTATTCCAGCTACTGCTTCTAGAGCCATAGTGTAGGGAGCCTGCTTTTCTAGTTGGGGCTGGTCCAACAGTGGCATCTGGGGATGGGACAAAAGGGCGCTGGGGAGATTTTTAAGTAGTCTGCTGTTAAATGTAGTGTCTACTAGACATTCGGTAACATTCAAGTTTCTGTTTTCTTAAGAAACAGTAACCAGTAGACCTGTTCAAGAAAGTCCCTGTCTCTCTCTGTGTCTTGGTTTCTCATCTGTTAAATGGAGTTAGATGTGTGCTCTGAGACCCAATCCAGCTCCATTATCTTCTCTTAGGATCCTATGTTCAGAAAAAGACTCCCACTCTGGGTGGATGGGATTAGACAAGGGACCATATTTGGGCTCTCATAGCTCCACAGAGATGCCCCATGAATATCTATAACTAAAAGCCAAAGGAGCAGCGTCTTGTAGAGCTTTGATCTCACCTCGGCCTTCCTTTCCAGTGGGTTCCGACCCTCCCACTGCCTGCTGCTTCTCCTACATCCTCCGGAAACTTCCTCGGGACTTTGTGATGGATTACTACGAGACCAGCAGCCTTTGCTCCCAGCCCGCTGTGGTGTGAGTATCAACTTCTGTCCTTCTCTGGAGAGCAAGGGCAGGGCAGGGCGAGGATCAAACAGGAGGGAGACAGGCCTGAGGGCTGCAGCTCCCCAGAAAGTCATAAGGAACAAGGTCATGAAGTCACTTGCTGAGTCCTGGAGGGGGATGGGAGGGAATCAAGGGACAAGATTCAGGGGGAGGACATTTCTGGGGAGGAAATGAGCCAGATGCTAGAAAACTAGGGAAAGTAAAAAATAGCACAGGAAGGTGGGCTGATCCTTAAAACATCTTAGAAAAACACATAGAAAGGTTATTGCTAGGGGCACTAGGGAATGAGTGGGGAGATACAGTCATGTTGATTATAAAACTCATTGGTTCTTAATCTGGGAACCAAATTAGCTGAGGCCACAGCTAAATCCAGGGTGGAAGTTACAGGGAGTCTGTTTCCAGAGCCACCCCAGAAGGGTCTTCCCACCCACTAGAGCTGTCCAAGATGAACGGTGGTCAAGCAGAGGGAGGTATCTACCACAGACAAGGTCCCATTCAGTTCTAATCTGTCCATTCCTCCTTCCGCAGATTTCAAACCAAAAAGGGGAGACAGATCTGCGCCAACCCCAGTGAGCCCTGGGTCCAGGAGTACATGAATGACCTGGAACTGAACTGAGCTGCTCCAGGCACAGAGGCAGGTCTCCAGGGAAGGTCACCTGGGCCTGACGCTTCTCTGTGAGACCCGCCTTCTCCACCTTCACTACTTCTCTCAGTAGTCCCTGTTCCGTCTCTCAATTTAATCTTTATTATGTGCTGTTATTATATTTTGTGTTATTTTCATAATTTATGTTGGTTTTGCCAAAGGGCACATGTCCCCCATGGGGATGGTCCACCATCAGTTTCTCTGCTATTGTGGATACATGGGTAATGCAGTTGATTCCATGTGTTTTTATAATAAAACTTAAAAATATATACAGTTTCTTTGTGTTTTAATTTGATCTGGTGCAACGGGAATTGCCTGGTGTTATTAATAGGGACAAACTACCATTTCCAAACACCATAAGAATGAGCAATTACTGAGGACTTCAAATGGGCTAAATGCTCTGAAGACATGATCTCACTTAATACTTTCACCAAGGATTTTAACACCCGTATGAATTTGGGATTCTTACCTCCAACTTTACAGATGAGAAAACAGAGGCACAGAGATGATGTAACTTGCTAAGGCTTGTAGGTCTGTTTGGAGAGCACCATGAGGGGATGATCTGAAAGGACAGCTGTGATGCCAAGGGTTATCATCTCAACATCTGGTAGAGAAGTTGTAAATAGCAGCAGTATGATATAGAGGCAAGATGAGGTAGTTCAGAGTCATAAAAATGGGCCTCCACTTATTATTAGCATATCACTAAGAAAGTCATCTTGCCTTACTGGACCTCAATTTTTACACCTGTAAAGTGGGGGCAATATTATCCATTTGCAAGGACTATTATGAGGTTATTAGAGGCCTGGTGCATAGATTCATGCACCAGTGGGGTCCCTCGGCCTGGCCTGTGGTTATTGGGCCAAAACCGGCTCTCTGACATCCCCTGAGGGGGTCCCAGATTGCAAGAGGGAGTTTCTCTGGTGACACACCCTGGAATCGGGCTCCCTCCTCTTTGGTTCTGGGTGCGTCACCCAAGAACTGCAGTTGCCAAGTCACCGCAGCACTGCAGCTCCTGGGTAGAGCGTCTGCCCCCTGGTGGTCAGTGGGCGTCATAGCTACTGGTTGGAACGTCTGCCCCCTGGTGGTCAGTGGGCGTCATAGCTACCAGTTGGACGGTCGGGCAGTTGAATGGTTGGATAGTTGCTTAAGCTTTTATATATATAGATTGTAAAGCACCCATCACAGGGTCTGACATCTGGAACATTCTCTTTCCCTCTCTGAGCCTAGCTTTTTCACTTACAATGGGCATTGTGTCTGTCTTCCTAGTGCCATGATGTGGATTAGATTAGTTAGTGGATCAGCTCTCTAAACCCAAAGCAAAGGTGGAGTGTTATCATGAGGACAGAAGAAGTCAAATTTGGTTCTGGAGTATTGTGGGAGTAACCTTCAATAACCCTTCAATCAGAACTATTACATGAGTCAGAACAGGGTTCTGAGATTGAATTACGTGCACAATCAAGCTTTGATCTACAAAACACAGAATTGTAGTCTATTAAAGCTGGGAGGAACCTCTCAGACGGTCTCATCCAACCCTCTCGTATTATGAAAACTGAGGGACAAGGACTGAGAAGAAAGTTGCTAAAGGCCACCCAGAAGATGGGTGACAGAGCGGAACTCGGCCAGTACCACGTCCCAGGTTAGTCCTTTCTTCTGTGCTCCCTGTGACATGCCTCTGTGGAGCCAAAAAGGACAGCTCATTCTGAAAGTAGGGTAAAGAGGGCAACCTTATAAAATATTTGAGAGTTCATAGTCCAATGCAAAAGCAGAACTGGGACTCTGCCTCTCTGGGGACAAACATTTCCCGTCTTTGCCCTGCCCTCAGCCATCCACCACCCCAGAGCCCCACTAGAAACCTCCTTTAGGTTCCACAGGGACTGAGAGAAGGAGGTTGGGGCAGAGCTGATCCAAAATGGTGTGAGAAGAGGCTAGCAGAAAAAGAGCCTGACTGGTCTTGGCTTCTGCTTTCCATCTGCCTAGATCTGAGCTATTCCATATATTAATCACTAGCCATAAGTGGCTATTTACATGTCCATTAAATTTATAATTCAGTTGCACTAGTCATATTGCAAGTACTCCCTGGCCACATGTGGCTAGTGGCTGGCTCCCTGTTAGACAGCAAAAATATAGAACATTTCCATCATGGCAGAAAGTCCCATTGAATGGCACTGTCCTAGGGCCTAAAGGGAATGAATGGAGGAAGTTGGGGTGGCCTGAAGGGTTATGGATATGTAGTCTTTGGCTAAAGATACTCAACTCTATTTTGAGGGAAGTGGTTGAGAGACAGAGTAGGTGACCCCCAAGCCTGAGACAAAGTATAGATCACTAGGTAGGCCACCCCAATGTCCACATCCTAATCCCCAGAACCTGTGAATAGTACCTTATATGACAAAAAGGACTTTGCAGATGTGATCAAGTTAAGTATTTTGAGAGGGAGAGATTATCCTAGATTATCTGGTTGGGCCCTAACTGTAGTCATAAGTATCCTTAAATGAGGGGGCAGAGAGAGATTTGATGACAGAAGGCAAGAAGGCAATGTGACAGTTGAACCAAGATGCTACGCTGCTGGCTTTGAAGATGGAGGAAGAGGCCAGGAGCCAAGAAATGCAAGAATGCAGCGGGAAAAGTCAAGGAAATGGTCTCTCCCCTCAAGCCCCAGAGGGAAAGCAGTCCTGTTGACACCTTGATTTCAGCTCAGTGAAACAGATTTTGGACTTCTGACCTCCAGAACTTAAAGAGAATCAAATGTGTGCTGTTTTAGGACATCAAGTTAGTAGTAATTTTTTACAGCAGCAATAGGAAGTTAATACAATCACCAACTAAAGAGTCACCGCCAGTGGCTCCCTCCAGCTCAGTGTGAAAGGTAGTGAAACATTCTAGAAAGTGAGACAAAACACCCTGAAAGAGAAACCCAGGGTGAAGTGGACACATTCCAAGATGATGGACGATAATGGGGTGAGACATCTCAAGAGGAGGGTCTGCATCAGCAGCTGAAACTGAAGACTGAGGCTTCATGAAGGGCACAAAACCCATCAGCCAGGTGAAGGGGAAGCCTGCCCCTTCTTGAGACTCCTGTGACCCTCTGAGGGTGGGGGGGGGGCGGGGAGACCTTGAATTCCTATCTGGAAGATTGTATCCTCTCGTTTGTCCCAGGAAGTCTAGAGCAGAGCTGTGGCCTGTCTCTGGCTTTATTATTAGAGAGGGGGCAGGGTTAGGGCCAGAATCTGGGTCTCTCCCTCACAGTGGAATCTTTTTCCTCCACACCTCCCTGCCCCTGAGCAAATTAGAAGGGAGGAACTCCATTCCCCAGGAGCTGCAGGAGACCTGGTTACCCTCGTGAAGAAATGCTTCATCCGGGAATTACAAGCAGAAACATGGAGTCCTCTGGGTGGGACAATGTGGGACTTCACCTGTTGCGCAATATGAGACTTTGGTTTTTTCCTTTGTCTTCTTTTCATAAAACTTCCTTTTCTTACCCTGAGACCAGGGAGCTGGTATCTCCTTACTTGACTTTTCAGTTGAGGTTTCTCTGGGTTTCTGGGAGGAGGCCAGAGCCAGAACGGGGGCAGAGACTACTGTTGGTGGAGCAGCTGCGGGAAGTCAGGCCTGTGCTTTTCACTTCTCTTGCAGTGTCTGCCTCCCAGGTCCTCTTTCCCTATTGGAGGGAGTCTGTTTCCTCATGCTCTGGTTTATGTAAACTCTTGTCCTCTCCCTAGCTCACCCTGACCCAGAATCTTCAGTAACACTCCCATGCCAGGCATCCTCCTCCCAGGAGGCCAGGAGCTGAGCAAGCAGAAGCAGGGACCAAGGATGCAGGTTGAGCTGGGGATGATGAAAGGAACCACAGTTCTTCCTCATGGCTGAGCTCAGCGGCCACATGGCTGCCCTGAGCTCCTTTCCATACTCACCCTTCCCAAACCCAGGGGACTTGTCCTCTCTCTCTTTTCTAGTTGTCTCCACCTGTGCTCCCTTCTTAACGCCTCTCCTGTTGGGTTCCACGGAGCCCAAGCAGACAAAATGGAAAAAGGTAGAGAAATTGAGGGAAAGTTGTGACTGCATTTTTCTCCTTTTTAAATAGTGCGGATGAAAAGGGGGCCACCTACCAAAGCTGACAAGTGCAAGGGAGGCCTGCATGACGGGCCTTACAGACTCAGAGACGGAAAGTAACCACATAGGATGGTCTGAACATTAAAATTCCTAACTCAAAGTGGGTCATGGCTGGTGGTCACATCCTAGGCCTGTAGCTTCCTTGACAAAGATTAATCTTTATCTTTAAGTGAGCCTGTCTATTGTCTTAGTGCAACTAAGGTAACATACCTTGGAAATGTCAGAGTAATTATCTTTTCCAGACTCCTCTAAGATACAATCGCACAACCAGAGCATGAGACCACATTGTTATCTTATTGCCCAAATACCACCTCTCTGTGCTAGAGATGTTAACTATCTTGCACCCACCGTTTTGCTTTTTATCTAATCTCAGAGATTTCCCCACTTTGCTTTCTCCTGCCTCCTTAATCTACTACCAATGAATTTCATGTAATCCTCCTTACAGCTCCTCCTTTTATTCTAATGTATAAAGTAAATTGCAAAACTGCCATTCTCAGGAGCATTTTCTCGATCTGTTGAGATTTTGCTTCCCGGCAATTGGCTTCAGTTTGGCTCAAATGGAGTCATAAAAATTATCTATAGGAGGCTGGCCAGCATGGCTCAGTGGTTGAGTGTTGACCTATGAACCAGGAAGTCATGGTTCAATTCCCAGTCAGGCCATATGCTTGGGTTATGGGTTTGAGCCCCAGTGTGGGGCGAGCAGGAGACAGTTTATCAATGATTCTCTCATCAGTGATGTTTCTATTTCTCTCCCTCTCCTTTCTTCTCTGAAATCAATACAAATATTTTAAAAAAATTATCTACAGGTGTAAGACGTTTCTTACATTGACAATAGTTTCATTTTAGATATTTGATAATTGTGTAACATATATTTATTTAAAGAAAAGAGAACTTTTTTTTTTAGGGAAAGACAGGCTTGATTCTAACAGGGTGGTGGGGAATTCCTTCCCACCCCCAATAGTTTTGCTATCATGCACTCAATGGCCTTGAAATTAATAATTTTTGAATAGGTAACAGTAGATATTGTGTAAAATTTCAAAACATATGCAACAAAAAATAAATCTCCCTCCTAGCTCTATACCCAAGTATCCAGTTCTCTTCTCTGGAAGCAATGAAGGCTGCTACCATTCTTTTATGAGTTAATTCAGAGATTCAACAACCTTTTAAAAGTGTCAGGAAATGGAACAACAAAAGCAAAAATAAGGAATGCCCAAACCATCAGAGCCTTAGGTTTCTAGCCTTTATCCTAAGGGTGCTTTAAACCTCTCCTTTTGTATGTCTACATTTACAAAGTTCTTGCTAATTGTACTCTGGGACAAACTTAATTCTGACATTAAGTTCTTGAAGCATTGAAAATACTACCTTCTCTTCCCTTTACTCAACTTCTCATGGCTTCTCCATCTACCACCCAGTGTCCGAGAAGGTCTTGCCCCTAGCAGAGAGGCTTGGACCTGACAGTTGGAGTAGTAGGGCAGGATCAGGACCTGTACTCCCAACGTTAGTATAGTGAGCAGGGTCCGAGGAGGAACTTGCTCGAATTCTTGGTGCTGTGAGCAGGATTCAGAAGTATGTGCGGTTTCGAGGAGCGAGTGCTCCCACACATACTAAACACATGAAAATAATGCAAAAAAAACCTTTTGAAGATGATGATAATGAAGTTATAGTGGTATTGTCACTTGAAGAGAGGGATTAGGGAGTCCTCCCCTGGCCAACGGTGCTCTGTAGGGTTCTCCTGCAAGTTCTTTGGGGCTGTGCACCTTGGCCCCACACACTCACCAAGGCCATGCTACTCAGCAGTCTGGCATCTGGCCAGACACCTCGGATTTGCATTTGGGCTTCTCTTTGTTGTGCTCTGTGCTGCCTTGGGCAATTGATCTCCACCCTGTACTGAGCTGCATGTCTTCTTCAGGTACTTTGGTCCCTTGTTCAGACAGAGGGGTCCTGGGTGCTGTACCCTTTGAGCAGCCAAAGAGTCTGAAATGCTGGGTGTGAGCTAACTACCTGAGGTGGCTGGTCTGAGCCCTCCTCTCTTGGCTCGCTTAGTGTTCGTGTGATCTTAGAGTACCTCATCCTGGCCTCCCCATAGGTGCTCATGAGGTGCTTGTCCCAGATCTGACTCCCAAGGACAAAGCAGGCTTTTCTTCATTCCTATAGTCATTGGAATTTTACCTCTATAGCCCTTCTCTGAAATTCTGTAACAGTCTTTTCCTGTAGTTCAGCTCATTGTAGCTCACCCACACGGGCCTCTATCTAGGGACCTCTCATATGGAGCAGGGTTGGCTCAGAGACCACCCGCAATCAAGAGTGGACCCTGTCTCTCCATCCCCAAGGGCCCTGCCAGCTTGTGGTCTTTGAACATTCATCTCCTCAGATGAGCGACCTTACTACCTACCTTTGTGATGAAGGGGAGGTCCTCATTCCACCCCTACTTGGGGATCACAGCCCTGGATGGCTCCAAAGCACAACCCGTTCACCATCTCTCCCAGAAGCACATTGAATCCTCCTGGAAGGGAACCTCCAGGAGGCACCAGGTGGAATAACACCTACCTGCATAGTTTAAGCTCTTACTCTGAAATTCTAAGTTATACACAGAAAATTATTTTCTTTGGCCACTTTTTCTATTGACACCAGGGAAACCAGTGCCAAGTTGTGATGTAGCAATGAACAAAGTTTGCCTGAACTCTCTTGTTTGGATTTCTATCTATCAGAAAACATACCCTAGTTAGAGAGACATCAGTTATGAAATAGAACAAAGTAACTAGGTCATGTTACACATTTACTGTTCTGCCCCCCTCACACTCCTCTCTGGTGTCACTGAGGGTATAAATTGGGGCTGGGGTCAGTGTGTGCATTCACATCAAAGGCCAACATGAAGACAGGCACAGTCTTTGTTCTAGTGGCTTTTGTCATCTTGGGGATGGAGATGGCCTTCACTCAGGCACGTAAGTAAGGGTGGAAGTAAGGGTGCTGAGGGGGTCCTACCCGAGAGCAGAGGAGGCTCAGAGCCCAGCTTCTTACCTGGGATGGTGTGGCACAGGAACAGGCTGCAGAGTGGAGATTTGGCATTGATGAGACCCACTTTCTTTAACCTTCAAGGAGTGATCACCCTGCATTTCCCATTCTTCTTCTTTTCTTCTTTTTTAATCCTCACCTGAGGATATGCTTATTGATTTGAAAGAGAGAGAGAGAGAGAGAGAGAGAGAGAGAGAGAGAGAGAGAGAGAGAGAGGTGAGAGAGAACATTGGTTGGTTGCCTACTATATGTGCCCCGAGTGGGGAATGAACCTGCAAACTTTCAGTATGTGGGGCGATGCTCCAACCAACTGAGCCACACCAGCCAGGGCCCCATTCTTCTTATCAGATCAGGTTGGGCCTTATTAAAAGTTGGGGCTCTCTCTACATGTGCCTGGGATGTAGGGCTCCAACACAGAGTAGCCCCGGGATGAACATGGGATACGTTTGAGGTGGAAAGACGGATGTCTGGGATCAGAGATGTTTCTAATATCTTATAAGGAGGAAAGAAGAGGCTTATGACAGAGCAGGTTTCTTGCCTGCGGAACTGGGCAGCCTTTGCAGCAGGGAGAACATTCTCCTAAGGGCCTGACTGAAAATGGGGGCTTCAGTGTGAGGATGGATCTGCCGAGGCTGAGGGAGGGTCCAGGAGTACAAAGGAAGAAATGAAAGAGGTGGCAGTCCTGCCAGCAGTGAGACTGTCGACCTCTAACAGCAGTTTTTATTACCTGGTTAGTGACTATTCCAAACTCCACAAACACCATTGTATGTTTCAGGGAGAAGAAGATCTGGATTCTGCCCAGACGTGACCAGAGGAGGCGTTGGGATCTGTGAAGATAGTTGCTGGGGAGATAACTCATGTCCCAGGGGAATGAAATGCTGCTTCAATGGATGTGGCCGTGCTTGCCAACCTGCTATCTATTATGTGAGTACAAATCGGTCAAGAGCTGACAAGGGTGTTAACATCTCCCCAGTGGACTTTCCTGGGGCTGATGGATGTTCACATGTCCACTGCACACAGACGTCTGGGTAACTCGGAGAGAAAGAGGCTGGAAGTGAATGGCAGAAGGACGCCTGGCTGCATTATCTAAGACCCTCTCCTCGGAGAGAAGCCCTCTCCCTGTCTCTGTCCCCAAGGGGCTCTCAGTGGAGACAAGTAACCATGATCCTAGATTCACAGGTCATTACTGACCCAGGGTTTGTCACCCTCCTTCCCCTTCCCCACCAAGGGGGCTTCACTCTTCCTAGAAAATGGGTGATCCTGGGAGGCAGAGGGAAAGGAAAGAGAACCCCAATTATGGAGTATTTCCTGTGTCAGTCAGGCATTGTGCTGAAGGTGAGATGAAAAGGTAAATGCAGCTAGTTAATGGAGACAGAACTATGTAAATAATTACAGCCCAGGGTGACCACACCTTTGCACAAATTTCTACTAAGGTCTGTGGAAGCACAGGAAATAATTATTGGTTTTGCCTAAGTGGGTGGATCAGTGTGGCTTCGCAAGGTTGTCAGAGAGTAGAGAACATTTAAGGGAGAGCTTAAAGGAGGCATAAAGTTTGCCACAGTAAGGAAGGGCAGTACAGATGATGGAGAAATGGGGTTTCTACACTGGAAATGGGAAAGTGATTGAGATTTTGCTCAGTAGAAGTTCATCTCAGTAGAGGATCATCCAAGCCAGGGTCCAGAAAGAAATGAGCTGCCTTGCCAAAGAGTTGGGCAGACTGCTTGAGGTTTCTGAGAAGAGGAAATGTCAAGACCAAATATATATTTTAAAAGGATGATGTTGATGACCACGAGGAAGAAGAAAGGGGGGGGGGTTTAAGCGTGCCTGGATACATGAATCTAATGCTTGGCATAACAACACTCTTTAACAAATCATTCCTGACAGGCGTCTATCCCAGAAAATGAAGATCGACCGTGGTGGAATGTCTGATTCTAAAGAGCTTGTGTCCAAAATAAATCTTACCTGGTGCATCACTGAGACTGTGTCATTCTTCCCATTTAGACATTCTTTCTAGTGGACCCTCTGTGGATGAACAGAACGGATTGTGTGCCCTGTACTGAACCCATGAATACAAGGCACTCAGGATAGATCAGAGGCAAAGTCTGCCAGCTAGTTTCTTTCCTCCTTCCATGTCCATGTATCTAAACAGGGCAAAGGACATGATATTATTTTCTCAAGCATTCTGTGAATATGATTTTGGTAAAAAAAAAAATGACCTTGTAGCACATAACAGGCCTATAGTAGCAGCTTTTAAAGGGCAAGACTCAGAAGGAGTAGGAGCAGAAGCAACTGTGGAGATACTCTATTCTAAGGCAATACACCGACATGTAGCAGGACTGGATGCCTAACACGATGAGAGCATCCCTGGCCTTGGGATGTGGGGCTTTGAGTGGTGTGGGCTGGGAAGTGATTAGGAGTTAGGATAAGTCCGGACATAGGCTCTGTGGTTGGAGTCTTTGAATCAGAGTTTTCCTGAGGCAGAGGATAAGCCTGGGTCTCCCAAAGAAGCCCTGACAAAAACGATGGTCTGGGCTGACCCTACAAGCTCCATCTCCCAGCGCTCCCTGTTCACTTTTCCACCTCGATTGCCCCACGTAGCCTCTGCCATGGTCGGCCATGCCTGCTTGTCCCTGCCGTCTAGCACATCTTATAACCCCAGTGGCCCATGGCCTCACCAGCCTGTGCATTGGAATGAGGGCATATTAGCTTTGATACCTTCTTTTACTGGCTGGTCATCCACACCCCAAATCCCACCCTGCTCCTGTCTCTCTTGGTCATTACTGGGGGCTCATGAGCACGTCATAACATGTTTTCAAACAATTTCAAGTACTATCTGCCATTCTGAATGCCAAGGTATGACCTTCCCCTGCAAAGATATTCAATGTGGCATCCTACAACGTCCACTTATGTTTCTGCCCTTTTGTTAGTCCTGACGTTTATACAGGCTCTGTGGTCACCCAGATTTTGGAGCCATATGTTAGGGGAGGATAATAAACACTCACCAGCACAGGCACTTTCACATGTAGAATCTCACTTTACACTCACCACAACTCTATAACATCATCTCAGTAGCAGAATTTTTTGTAAATTTTACTGATGAAGAGACAGAGGGTCCAAGTAGCTAAATGACTTGCCCAACATTACACTCCTTTTTAAATAATTTGTTTTTATTAAAGGTTTCAGAGAGAAGAGGGGTGAGGGAGAGAAAGATAGAAACATCAATGATGAGAGAGAATCATCAATTGCTACCTCCCACATGGCCCCCACTTTGGACTGAGCCCATATCCTGGGCAAGTGCCCCTATGGGAATTGAACCATGACCTGCTGGTACGTAGATTGATGCTCAACCACCGAGCAAAACCAGCCAATCCCAACACTCTTAATGAGTAGAGGAGCCAGTATTCTCTTCCATGTCTGTTTGGCTTTTAGGTAAATGCTCCATGCCCTGTACCATTCTGACCTTCTCTCCTAAAGAGGGAAGATGTTCACTGGTAGGGCTCTCCTGGTCAGGTGTTACAGTCCCAATAGAAAGACATGTATGGATTATCTATGTTTCATATTTAACACCAGGACAGGGAGGGTGGAGCAGAAGGGCATTGACTGGGTCTTTTCTCTTTCCACACCGTCATCTGCAACGGGCTTTATAAGCTTTAAAGGAAAGTTTTCCCAGAACCCTTTGGGATTCCCCTGCCCACCCATGTTTATATTTTTAAAAATGAAGAATTACATGTATATATTTGGTAGGCATTTTTCAATGAACCAAAGTTCTTCATCACCTCTAGGCTGGCTGCCTCTCTCATGTACAGCCTATGTGTGGCCTCCTGACCACCCATCATTCCCCAATTCTATGCCATGAAGTGGATTTGGCTCCACCTCCCTAACACAGCAGCAATGTACCTATGTGTGTAGTTGGGTCACCGAAATCTGAGACTTCCTCCAGCCTGGCCAGGTAGCTTTTGAGTCTTTTCCCTCACCATCAGTGCCTGCATACTTTAGACAAGGAAGTCATATAAAAGCCTGTTTTGGTAAAGACTTTTTCAAGTGCTCTTTTTATGTGATTATTTATTTACCTTCTTGAAATGCCGAGCTCCAGAGCACACTCAAGGCGTAGCACATGCATAAGGTCTGCTTACTTGGGCTGTTCCTCTTGCTCTGGTTTTTGCTCTTCTGGAAGTCTGTGAACAGTTGGTTGTAGGAAGGTATCCCTGGAGGCAGTGCCTTTCAAAGTTTGTTTCTTTTAAAAAAATATATATTTTCATTGACATTAGATAGGAAGGGAAAGAGAGAGAGAGATAGAAACGTCAACAATGAGAGAATCATCTATTGGCTGCCTCCTGCACACCCTCCCACTTTGAATCCAGCCCATAACCTGGGCATGTGCCCTGACCAGGAATCGAACCATGTCCTCCTGGTTCCTAGGTCGATGCTTAACCCCTGAGCCACACTGATCAGGACAAAGTTTGTTTCTTATTTCCAAATGAGCCCTTGACTTTGAGAAAAAAATGTGACAGATCCCACAAAGGGCCTTTCGATGGAATGAACCGAAAGCCTTATTCTCTTGGAAGTCATATCCACTCCTTGCAAAGTGATTGAGAAAACAAAAAATGATACCCATAGAACCAATAAACCAATAACAACCAGTCCACTCTTGCACTTAACAGCTCTCCCAGCCCAGTTTACACAGAAAGTTAGCTTATTTCCACCTTCTTTCTCCAAATAATCATTTAACCAAATCTCAATGTGTGAGGGCTAGGTGCAGTATGAGCTGTTTGGACAGGCTGTGTGGAAAGTGTGAGTAGATCAGAATGGGAATGTTGGCTATGGAGTTGGGAAATGTACTGTTTTATTTCACGAGGACTTTCTCACTGAGGTATACACTCTGGGGCTCAGTCCTTACAGGACCTGGGAGAAATTTGACACATTCTATTTTCATCCAAGATTAATTAAGAGAGCTTTGATTGTAAGGACAAATAGTTTATTTTTAAACTTTTTATTATGTGAAAATGTAAACACATACAAAGTAGACAGAATAGTATAATGATATACCACATACCCATCACCCAGCTTCAACCACTGTTAATGTGTAATCATTCTTCTTTTATAATCCCATTCATTTCCCCTCATCTCATGCTATTTTGAAGAAAATTCCAGGCATTATTTAATGACATAAATAGAGGCCTCATGCACAAATTCATGCAAGAGTAGGCCTTCCTTCCCCTGGCTGTCGGCACCAGCTTCCCTCTGGCACCGGGGACCCGGGCTTCCCTCGCAGCTCCGGCTTCATTTGGAAGGTCGTCCAGAGGGATATCCAATCTAATTAGCATATATTATGCTTCTATTATTATAGCTGACTTCTGTATGTATCTTTAAAAGATAAGAACTCCTTTTGTGTGATTTATCATACCTTTTTACTGTTATAGTTTTATTTCCTCTTTACCAGCTAGATGATCTTTCATTGTGTAACCTATTTTATTGGTGTAATCTGTCTCCCTTTCTCTCTCTCTTACTATATGTTTTGTATTTAGAAAGGTTTATATTTTTGTTGTAATAGTTCTCTTATACTAACACCTTTAAGTATTACCTTTGCTCCCTTCTTTTTATGTGGATAATTATAAGTGAACTACTATGAGTAATAGTCAGTATAAAATTAGCTAATTTCATCTTTTTCTTCCACCCCTTCCCTGCCCCCCAACCCCAACAACTTTGTTCTAGATTGTCTTGATTCAGGGTGAACACTTTATAAGTTATATAAATGTCTAATCACAATGTTGTACATCTGAAACTAATGTAATATTGTACGTCAACTGTAACTGAAAAAAAACTAAAAAATTATCCTGATTTTTCTTGATTTTTAGGACTTTCATATAAGTTTTAGTATTAGTTTATGAATTTTCATTTAAAAATCCTTCTAAGATTTTCATTGGAATTACATTAAATTTCAATTTCGGGAAAACTCATATCTTCATGATCGTAAATCTTCTAATCCGTGAACACCGTATATGACTCTGTTTATTAAGATCTTTTCAATTTTTTCTTAGTAATATTATGTAATTTTCTGAATATAATTTGTTAGATTTATACTTAGGTAATTGATGGGCTTTTGGATGACACTGTGAAGGCATTTAAAATTTTATTCATCAAGTGTAAGACTTAAAAGCTTTTAACTAGTCTTTCGTCTCCTCAGGCATCTGCGAGCCCCAATGCAGAGCAGGCAGGGACTGAGGGCAAGGAGAACAGTGCATCAGGGAGGGCTGTGGTCACATCTGCTCCCCCATGATTCAAATAGGTAAGTCTTTTTTAAACTTCAATTTCCTTATTTTTAATTTTACAATTACACTTTACTTTCGGTATTATTGTACATTGGGTTCAAGTGCACAGCACAGTGACTGGACGATCATATACTTTACAAAGTGTTCCCCCTGATATTTTCAGAACCCAGCTGTCACCACACATAGTTATTATAATACTAGAGGCCTGGTGCACCGGTCGGGTTTCTCTGCATGGCCTGCGGGAATCGGGCCAAAACCTGCAGTCCAACGCCACCTGCCACTCCTGCTCATCCCAGCCCCCTGCGCCTGCCACAGGCTCTCTCCCAGTCAGTCCCGATCTGGAGGGGCTTGCACTGCTGCAGTGGAGCTCCCAAACCATGAGCCCTCCGTCTGACACCCGTCCTGAGGAGGGGGCAGGGGCCTGGATGTGATTGGGCCCTCCAGGCGGGTGGTGGGACACCCTTTCTGGACCAGGATCAGGATCTGTCCCCCCCAACTCTTTCCCACTGATGTTCCTGCTGGTTGTCTGGAGCCACTTGGCAGTCGCTTTTATATCGTTTCTTCCTTGCGGAGCTTCTTGAGAGGGGCAGTGGCCACAGTGCCTGAGGCTGACTTCCCGAAGGCCGGCAATGCTGTCAGGACCCTGCTGGCAGCACTGGTCCTTTGGTGGTTGGCTGTTCTCTGGAGATTGGACCTACAGGACTATTGAGGGAGTGAGTGGTTGCTGCGGGGCTGGATGGCCCAAAGGGCTGAACGGTGTTCCCGCTGTGGGAGTGCACTGACCACCAGGGGGCAGCTCCTGCATAGAGTGTCTGCCCCCTGGTGGTAAGTGCTCATCATAGCGAACGGTCATTCAGTTGTTTGGTTCGCTTAGTCTATAGACTAGTGGCCTGGTGCATGAAATTTGTGCACATTGTAAGGGAATTAATTAGAGGATGTGTGTGAGGCAGTCCCTGTTTCTGAAATTCAATGAGATGCATTTTAGCTATTACTTTGCCAAATAAATGGAATTTACAGATATCATTTAAAAGAGCATTGAGCTTAATATTAAAAACTCTGGCTACCAAGTCAGGTATGTTTTCAACTTTTTGCCAGCATTGTAAATTGTTTGCAATATCTGCCCATTTGGGGTTGCATGTCATGGTTATGAATAAATCGAGCTTGCCATACTTTGTTACAATTGCCATAGCATCCTGATAGCGCTGCTGCATATTTCTGGGACTATCCTCAAAAGATGATGGAAGTATTATAATTTTACCAATCAGCACATTTTCATTTTCAGATCTTGATTTGAGATAATCCATCAAACCACTATATTTTTCGACTTTCACTTGGATTGGTTTGCTTTGATGAAATTTATCCGATTGGCCTCCATTTTTTAATATGAATCCAGGATAAACTGTTGAGTTAATTTTCCTGCCCTTAAAATCGAATTGAACGTGTTCTGCACGCAGAGATGAAATCCATAATACTGCATTTGTGTGACTTGTGTCCTTACATTTTGTCTAGTGTTATTGTCGATTACACTGTTGTCTCTGAGTCTTAATGCAATATCTGTTCCCCAGCCTTTTTCACCATGTGGGAAAAGAATAGGATATGCCATTGCATCTAATGTAGGCAACAGGATATTGACTTGTTTCATTTTAGTGGCATTTGGATTCTTGGGATCTGGTTTACAATGAATGAGCAAGTCCCTTTCAAAAGGAGGTTCTCCATCTTTGTTTCTGAATATGACAGCAACCTCGGTTACACGGGGAGAATTATATCTACGTGGGTCACTGTTCCAATCGCACTTAATTGCCATTGTTACTTCTGTGGGAGCAATACCTTTCGCTGCTGCTTCAGATTGGGCTTCCTTTTCTACCTCATGTAGCATCTTGTATGATTTTGTTAACTCATTTATTTCATTAAATGAGGTTGTTCATGTTGATCATGAGTCTTTCTGAGCAGCCCTGGTTTTCTGGCATTGCTAATCTTTTACTTGGAGCTTTGGCTGTATCCAAAATATAGAGTTGAGCAAATATCTGAGAAACACCATCCGAAGGATATAAAGTTCCAGTACGGTGATAAACTTGTCCATGTATTCTAAAACAGTATGGCCCATATCCTGATGGTGATGCAATATTTGCACCCATTGAAGCAAAAACAAAGTCACTATTTATGGAACGGATATTTCCCACGAAATTTTTACTATCAGAATCTTCTTTTGTCATTAATCTTTTTAAATATGTCGCATAATCTGGAAAATGTATATCATTTGGACAGACTTTCCCTTTGCTACAACATCGAGTAAATTTTCCATCGGATGATTTTTCATCAGAGAAATAGAGTGATAGGCAAAATTCACATCTCACAGTCATTCCACCACAACTATGTTCGAGAATTGCATCCTCATGTACTCCATTTTCGCTGAGAAGGCAGTTCCTACCAGAATTGGTAGTACTTGTTGATGACTGTTCTCTAGACATATTCTGTTGTCGCCACCGCCTTATTTCAACTTCAAAGGCACGTTGGTCATTAGATATTTTCTGTCGATGGCGCCAGTGTTGTTTGGCATCAGAGTGACGTTTTCCCAAAAGCTGGTCTTCAGGTACTTTCTATCTCAGGCGCCGCCTTCTTTCAAGATCAGACACATGTTGCTCTTCAGACATTTTCTGTTGATAACGCCGGCATCTTTTGGCTGCAGAGCTGCGTTGTATCAACAGTTGTTCTTTAGACATAGTCCCACCTCTTTACTGTCATGGTCTGAGATGCAGGTGAATGAGAGTCCTGGCTGTCAGGCTGCTGAGAGCTGTCTGAATAATGGCTGATTCTGGCTGATTCTGTCAGTTTCCTCCCTGCTGTCAGTTTCCACAGCTGTGATGAAGAAGCTGGGGTGACAGAAGGAGCCACATCCTCAAAGCCGCCCTCGCTCTCGCTCTGCTCTATGTCCAGTGGCCTCCTGCTCTGCCAAGTCTTCCAAACCTCCTGCACTCTGCCCGCTCTCCCACTGTGCTCTCCTCCAGCAAAGGTCCTGGGAGCCCACACGCATGGCTTGGTGTGGCTGACCTCGCCTCCCAGGGCCGGCAAAGGTTCTGGGATCCCGTGGCTGCCGTTTCCTCCTGGGGCCCTTGACACCTGCATATGCAAATAAACCCACCATCTTTGTCAGGTTAATTTGCGTACTCACACCTGCTTGGCTGGTGGGTGTGGCTTGTAGGCATGGCAGAGAGATGGTCAGTTTGCATCTTTCTCTTTTATTAGTATAGACTAGAGGCCCGGTGTACAAAATGCACATGTAGGGTCCCTAGGCCTGGCCAGCGATCAGGTTCCCTGCCTCCCCACGTCTTCCTTCCCTCAACCTGCCCCTGCCATAGCCCACTGCTGCCCACAGCAGGTTGTCTGCCATGTTCCATGCCACCCCCTGGTGGTCAGCGCATGTCATAGTGAGCGATCTAACTCCTGGTATCATGGTCGAACTGCCAAGGGGACACTTTGCATGTTAGCCTTTTATAGAGAGAGATTATTGACTATATTCTCTATGCTGTACTTTATATCCCTGTGACTATTCTTTCACTACCAATTTGTACTTCTTAATCCCTTCACCTCTTTCACCCAATCCCCCAACACCTCCTAATAGGTACATCTTCACTTCCTTCCATCCAGGTCTGTCCAGGGAAATATTTTTTACCCAAAAGTTTGAGAAACTGTAAAATACTGAAAATATTTTAACTTTTCATTATTTGGCAACAATCATAATTTTATATGAGTATTCACGTTTAAATCACATACATTTTAAAAACAACTTCAATTGTGTTTATGAAATGTTTACTTGTTCTTAGGGAAAGCTTCAATAATCCTTTACTATGAGTCGGCATCCCCCAGAGAGGGAAGAGAGAGAAAAGCACATATTCGGCAACCTCTCTGTGCCAGGTCTTTTCAAATACATTATTTTACTGAATCCTGAGAGCTTTACTGGTGGGACCACTATCTTACAGACGAGGAAACCGATGAATGAATCAAATGCTTTTTTCCTTGCTCACCTTGCCCTGATTCCTCTCTACCCTCTTAAGTCCCTTGGATTACACTGTACATGGTGACCCCAGGGCTGTCATACCTAACAGTGTCCCAGTTTGCACTAAAGATCTGTGTCCTCCTCCTCCAGGGCAAGCAGAGCCTGACCACAGGCTCAGGAGCAAAGCCTGGCATGGTGTTAGCTCCATTGCACCATTTGCTGGCTGTCACCACCCAGTGCATGACCCACATGGCGGTACTAGCCTGAGGTGTAAATGCAAAAGTACATTTAATGTCCATAACATCTTTTTGCAAACATAATTACTTGTCTTGCAAGCACTTAGAAACTGGATCTCAAAGAGATATGTGCTCATCACACATCAGGCAGCTAATAAATGACAGGTCTCTTCACCTACAAAGTCGGAACACTTCCTAGCTCACCATGCTGCCTCCCTCAATGATGTAATTGCAAGGGAACATTATCCACATTGTTCTGTAGTTTCCTTCAAACCATTCAAACTATAAGGAAAACCCCCACCCAGCATCTTTGCATAGAGTGACCACAAAGTGTGTCCTGGTGTGATAGCTGCTGGCCATACTTGGACTTACTCTCATAGCCAATCTCCCCAGTTGGGACCACTTCATCCTGCTCAGACCCATCTCTTCCTGTTCTCTGAGAGGCCCAATGGGAACAAGTAAGCTCTATCCTAATGAGGATTCAACCCAAACCACCTCCCTTTCCCCTAATCAGGACCCACAGAGCCCCATCCTGAGGCACCGAGACAGGAGGCCACGGGGGCTTCTAACCGGGGAACGCTACTCCTGGGGCAGCCGTCATTGCCCTGGTTCATGGGTGGACATGCCGGGGAACGCTATTCCTGGGGCTGCCGTCCTTGCCCTGGTTCATGGGTGGACATGGCTGCTAGCTCCACAGAGACTGGGCAGCAGAATGAGCTTGTTGGTTTTTTAATATATTTTATTGATTTCAGAGAGGGAGGGAGGGAAAGAGAGAGAGAGAGAGAGTGAGAGAGTGAGAGAGAAATATCAATGATGAGAAAGAATCATCATTCGCTGCCTCCTGCATGCACCACACTGGAGATCAACCCCACAACCCAGGCATATGCCCTGACTGGGAATTGAACTGTGACCTCCAGATTCATAGGTAGACCACTGAGCCACAGCTGGGCCAGAATGAGGTTTAAAGTCACAAAGACCTGATTGAAACCCTGGCTCTTCCTTTCCCTGGATCTGTGGTTTTGTGCCAACTCCCACAACCTCAGAGTCTCATTCAAAAACGGGGATAATAAAAGGGGGTGGGGGTGATATTTCCTGCCTCACAGAGATTTCTAAGGATTAAATGAGATTGTGTTAAGCACCCAACCCAGTGCCTGGCACATAACAAGTGCTCAGTAAATGGTAGCCTAGAAATAGGTGAGGTGTTGGTGCTAGATATGCACCTTCCCTGAGTTCCCTGGGTCAGTAAGGAGCACTGGCATCTGTGGAGGTGGAGGTCTTGAGGCCTGGGCACAGGCACACATCCTGTTGGCTTTAGGCTTTGCCACTTGTTGGCTGTGAGCCATTTGGTGACCTTGTGTGTTCGCTCTGTAAGGCCTGTAGTCTTTAGTCAGCCTATTTGTGAGGCTTTAGATTCATATTTCCTACTGGATCATAAGGACCCTTTTAAAATGTCATAAACACTAAGACACTCCTCAGATAGCAGAAGTGCTCAGGAAACCACTGATTGTGATTGCCTGCGCTGCTCTGCGGCTGACCTCATGGGAGGGGGATGAGCAAGGAGAGCCTCAGGGTCCACTCCTCCTCTCCCGTCTTCCCCCACTAAGTGAAGCGAATTTAATTCCTGTCTCCCCGAAGAAGGAAATGAACAAAACCTGGAAAGGAGCAGATCAGACTCTCAGATGACTTTGTGTAAGAAACTCCACCTTTCAAACAAGGAGACTCCACTGGAGAAGAAACAGACGCTCAGGAAGTCAGTGTTTGTGCAAAGCTGTAGCCGAGAGTCTCTGTTCCTCTCCTCCCCAAAGGTGAGCAAAGCTCTGGAATCACAGAGGAGAGGAGCCCATTCTCCAAGCAGTCTCTCCGAATCCGGATCCCAGAATAAGTGCATTCGGGGTTAGAGCATCCTCTATCCAAGAGTTGGGAGCAGGAAACCTGGGGTCTAATCTCCTCCCATCAGGCCTGGGAGCCTCATACCAGAAACTAAGACCAGGTCTCACAGCCTGGCTCACTGGGGGTGAGCCTGTGCCCACATTGTCCCAGTTTCCAAAAGCCACAGGGATGCCAGGCTCACTACTGATCCCCTGAATGGGTGTGATCTCCAGCCCCAGTGAGGGTGCGTGCCAGTGGCAAGCAATCAATGTGTCTCTCTCACGTCAATGTTTCTCTCCCTCTCTCGGGAAAAAATTGTTTTAATTAATTAATTAAGTTGTATTAAATACAACAGCATCAACATATAATTTAAAAACAACCCATTTGCATTCATAATCTATTATTTGTCCAATCCACCCACAATCCTTGGGGTATTCTTTGCCTTGCTGGCTCCTTGCAAGTGCTAACTGTTTACCAAAACTGGATACGATTGCCTCTCAGTTGTATAAGTGCATTCCAGTCCCCAAAACAGCAGGTCTAACGTATAAGTTTTTGTCCATTTCTCAGATGAAGACTTATCTTAAGGGTCAGCCTTCTCTGATAATTGCTCACCCCTTCCTGGAGTTCCTATCTTCAAAAGATGTTGTCTGGGACTGGTGGACTGAGCAGCCAGTTAGGTGTGTGAATGATTTGGCAAGGATAGAAAATGACTCTTTGGAATATGAAATTCCAGGAAAAAATGGAATTCTAGCAAATTTAGGAGTCCAAACACAGAAGCTGCTGCACCCTCGAGGTATCACATGCTAGCCTGAAAAAAAAAGCTCAATGGCTGCATGTGTGAAGGGTAGGTTTTGTAGGCTGAGGACATGTAGGGATTTCCAATGTCTGGAATCAGACTTCTTTATTAATGTGTTTTTTATTGAGTTAAAGTACACATAACAAAATTTACCATCATAACCATTTTTATTTATTTATCTTTTAAAAAATATATTTTTCTTTATTTGAGAGAGGAAGGGAGGAGAGGGAGATAAAAACATCAATGGTGAGAGAGAATCATTGATTGGCTGCCTCCTGCACAACCCCTACTGGCAATCAAGCCTGCAACCTGGGCCCATCATATTCATTTTTAAGCGTATAGTTCAGTGGTATTAAACTCACTCATATTGTTGTGTAGTCATCACCACCACCCATCCCCATAACTCTTTTCATCTTGTAAATCAGAGACTCTATACCAATAAACAATAACTTCCCATTCTCTCCTCCCCACCAGCTCCTGGCAACCACCTTTATACTTTCTGTCTCTATGATTTGACTACTCTAAGTACTTCATATAAGTGGAACCACACAATATCTGTCTTTTTGTGACTGGCTTATTTCACTTAACATGATGTCCTTAAGGTTCACCCATGTTGTGGCATACTGGAGAATGTCCTTCCTTTTTAAGGCTAAATAATATTCCCTTATTTTTGCATAGTACATGTTACTTATCCATTTATTGGTCAATGGACACTCTAGTTGTTTCCATGTTTAGCTTATGAATCATGCTGCTATAAACATGAGTGTACAAATAGCTCTTTGAAATCCTGTTTCCAAATCTTTGGGGTATATACCCAGAAGTGGAATTGCTGCATTATGTGGTAATTCTATATTTAATTTTTTAAGGAACCTCTGTTCCTCACTTAATTTTTTATATATGTCTGATGGTTGCTGCAGACACCTGGATATTATCAAGTAGTAATATGTCATGAGAACTTGCCAGATTTCCAATTTTGTGAATGTCACTAGAAATCAACTATTTATGGAGACATTTTGTTTAGTTCTTCACAGAAATAAAGGTTTCATCAGGTAGGTGAGGTGTTCCTCACTTCCATGTACATGAAAACATTTGGGAGCTTTTCTGAACTTCCCCATTGGCAGTTCCCCATTGGTGGGTCTGAGATGGGGTCGAAGTGTTTACAAAGCATGGGCTTCCTTCAAGTCTCAGTTCCTTCATCTGTGACATGTGGTGGCCAATGGAAGCGACCCCACAGCTTAGGAGGCTTCGGTGAGGTGACAGGTGTGATACAGGCACAGGTCCTGGTGTGTAACCGCAGGCTTAATGGAGCCCAGTATCATTGTTGTCGAAGGGAGGCCTCCTTTGCAGCCTAGCAGCTCCCATTCTTGAACTGCAGAATCAGCAAAACCAGGAGAGGCCATAACCACCCTTGCTTCATCCTGCAAACTCAATGTGCTAGAGTAGCACATACCAGAGTATATTTTCATATGTAATTTCCACTAATTAAATTTTTTTCATAACTGCCATGAGAGTTCTTTGCCCTGCATTCCCAACTGGGTTGCATCCCAATGGAAAATTGGGACTATACAGCTTAAAATATTGCATTAAAAATTTAACTTGGGAAATCAAGAATGCAAATTCATCAGGTCAGTATGTGGGAAATCGGTACCTCCTTCACTGCAGGATGATGTGTAAATGGGTGCAGCCTTTTGTAGGGCAATTTGGCAATATCTTCCAACTCTACAGTAAACATATTCTTTGTATTTCCATGTTTTGGCATCTATTCAGGGGGAAATACTGACATATATAAACAAAGAAGCATGTACAAAGTATACCATGCATATAACAACAAATTATTAATGAAACAGAAACCTCCTAAATGTTCAGCAATTGAAATATGTTTAAATAAATTATGAATCATTTATATAATAGAATATTAGATAGTGGTTATTTTAAAGGGGGGGAATACTAACATGGTAATCTCTCCAACACATAATGTTAAGCACAGCCAGAGTAGCTTAGTGGTTGATCATCGACCTATGAACGAGAAGGTCACGGTTTGATTCCTGGTCAGGGCACATACCCAGGTTTTGGTCTCAGACCCTAGTAGGGCGCATGCAGGAGGCAGCTGATCCTGATTCTCTCATGATTGAAGCATCTGTCTATCTCTCCCTTCCCTTCCTCAGTCAATAAAAAATATATTTAAAAAAGACAGTGTTAAGTAAATAAAGCAATACAATACTGTACAATAGAACTTCATTTCTGCAGCAAAGATACATATTTGCATATACATATGTGTGTATGTAAAGTATAGGAAAGTACTTAGAAAAATACATACCAAACACATGAGAAAATTTTTTTAAAGATGATGTTAATTAAGTGATAATAGTTGTGTCTAAGTCACTTTTAGGGAGGGATTAGGGAGTCCTCCCCTTACCAAGAGTGCTCTGTAGGGTTATCCTGCAAGTTCTTTGGGGCTGTGCACCTTGACCCACACACTCACCAAGGCCATGCTACTCAGCAGTCTGGCATCTGGCCAGACACCTCGGATTTGCATTTGGGCTTGTTCTTTGTTGTGCTTTCTGTTGTGCTCCGTGCTGACTTGGGCGATTGATCTCCACCCTGTACTGAGCTGCATGTCTTCCTCAGGTACTCTGGTCCCTCCTTCAGACAGAGGGGTCCTGGGTTGTACCCTTTGAACATCCAAAGAGTCTGAGATACTGGGTGTGAGCTAACTACCTGAGGTGGCCAGTCTGAGCCCTCCTCTCTTGGCTCGCTTAGTGTTCGTGTGATCTTAGAGTACCTCATCCTGGCCTCCCCACAGATCCTCATGAGGTGCCTGTCCCTGATCTGACCCCCAAGGACAAAGCAGGCTTCTCTTCATTCCTATAGTCATTGGAGATTTACCTCTATACCCCTTCTCTGAAATTCTGTAACAGTCTTTTCCTGTAGTTCAGCTCATTGTAGCTCACCCACACAGGCCTCTCTAGGGACCTCTCAGTATGGAGCAGGGTAGGCTCAGAGACCAACAGCCATCAGGGTGGACCTGTCTCTCCTTCCCCAGGGCCCTGCCAGCTTGTGGTCTTTGAACATCCATCTCCTCAGATGAGCGACCTTACTACCTACCCTTGTGATGAAGGGGAGGTCCTCATTCCACCCCTACTTGGGGATCTCAGCCCTGGATGGCTCCAAAGCACAACCCATTCACCATCTCTCCCAGAAGCACATTGAATCCTCCTGGGACGGGACCTCCAGGAGTCATCAGGTGGAATAACACCTACCTGCCTAGTTTAAGCTCTTACTCTGAAATTCAAAATTTTACACCGAAAATTTTTTCTTTGGCCACTTTTTCTAATGAAACCAGGGAAAACAGTGTCAAGTATTGATGTAGCAATGCCTGAACTCTCCTGTTTGGATTTGCATCTATAAGAAAACAAACCGTAATTAGTGAGAAACCAGTTATGAAATAGAACATAGTAACTAGATCATGTTGTACATTTCCTGTTCCATTTCCCCACCTCACACTCCTCTCTGGTGTCACTGAGGGTATAAATTGGGGCTGGGTTCAGTGTGTGCATTCACATCAAAGGCCAACATGAAGACAGGCACAGTCTTTGTTCTAGTGGCTTTTGTCATCTTGGGGATGGAGATGGCCTTCGCTCAGAGAGGTGGTCATGGAGGTAAGGGTGCTGAGGGGGTCCTACCTGAGAGCAGAGGAGGCTCAGAGCCCAGCTTCTTACCTGGGATGGTGGGCACAGGAACAGGCTGCAGAGTGGAGATTTGGCATTGATCAGACCCACTTTCATTAACCTTCAAGAGTGATCACCCTGCATTTCCCATTCTTCTTCTTCTTTTTTAATCCTCACCCAAATATATGCTTATTGACGAGAGAGAGAGAGAGAGAGAGAGAAAGAGAGAGGGAGATAAGAGATGAGAGAGGACAACGATTGGTTGCCCACCATTCGGGCCCACGAGTGGGGATTGAACCTGCAAAACTTTCAGTATGTGGGGCGATGCTCCAACCAACTGAGCCACACCAGCCAGGGCCCCATTCTTCTTATCAGATCAGGTTGGGCCTTATTAAAAGTTGGGGTTCTCTCTAGATGTGCCTGGGATGTAGGGCTCCAACACTGAGTAGCCCCGGGATGAACATTTGGTACGTGTGAGGTGGAAAGATGCGTGTCTGGGATCAGAGATTTTTCTATTATCTTCTTCTAAGGTGGAAAGAAGAGGCTTATGACAGAGCAGGTTTCCTGCCTGCTGGGTCTGGGCAGCCTTTGCAGTAGGGAGAACATTCTCCTAAGGGCCTGACTGTGACAATGGGGGCTTCAGTGTGAGGGTGGAGCTGCCGAGGCTGAGGGAGGGTCCAGGAGTACAAAGGAAGAAATGAAAGAGGTGGCAGTCCTGCCAGCAGTGAAGCCGTGGAACTCTAACAGCAGTTTTTATACCTGGTTAGTGACTATTCCAGACTCCAGAAACACTTTTTTTTTTTCAGGGGGAGACAAACCTGGACTCTGCCCCAAGGTGCCCAAAGGAACCGTTGGGCCTTGTGTTGAAGAATGCTCAGGAGATGCCTCATGTCCCTCTCACCTGAAATGCTGCAGCAATGGATGTGGCCATGTATGCAAAGTTGCTATCCATGGGGTGAGTATAAATCCGTCAAGAGGTGACAAGGGTGTTAACTACTCCCCAGTGGACTTTCCTGGGGCCGATGGATGTTCACATGTCCACTGCACACAGATGCCTGGGTAACTCCAAGAGAAAGAGGCTGGAAGTGAATGGCAGAAGGACACCTGGCTGCATTATCTAAGACCCTCTCCTCAAAGAGAAGCCCTATCCCTGTCTCTGTCCCCGAGGGGGCTCTCAGTTGAGACAAGTAACCATGATCCGAGTTTCACAGGTCATTACTGACCCAGGGTTTGTCACCCTCCTTCCCCTTCCCCACCAAGGGGGCTTCACTCTTCCTAGAAAATAGGTGATCCTGGGAGGCAGAGGGAAAGGAAGGAGAACCCCTATTAGGGAGTATCTCCTGTGTCAGTCAGGCATTGTGCTGAACTTGAGATAAAAAGGTAAACACAGCTAGTTCATGGAGACAGAACTATGTAAATAATTACAACCCAGGGTGACCACAGCTTTGCACAAATTTCTACTGAGGTCTGTGGAAGCACAGGGAAGAGTTATTCGTTTTGCCTTGGAGGGTGGATCAGTGGAGGTTGGTAAGATTGTCAGAGAGTAGAGAACATTTAAGGATGAGCTTAAGGAGGCATAAAATTTGCCACAGTAAGGAAGGGCAGTACAGATGATGGGGAAATGTGGATCCTACGCTGGAGATGGGAAAGTGATTGAGATTGTGGTCAGTAGAATTTGCAACATCTCAGGAGAGGATCATCCAAGCCAGGGTCCAGAAAGGAATGAGCTGCCTTGCCAAAGAGTTTGGTAGATTGCTAGAGGTTTCTGAGCAGAGGAAATGTCATGATCAAATTTATATTTTAAAAGGGTGGTGTTGATGACCATGTTGATGACCATGTGGAGGAAGAATGGGGGTTGTAGTGTGCCTGGAGACCAGCCCCAGAAGATTTCTCATGAATATATCCATCCAGTGCTTGACTTAACATTTTCCACACACCATTCCTGGCAAGTGTCTATCCCTTGACGTGCAGTCCCAGAAGATGAAGATCTAAAGTGGTAGAGAGGCCGATTCTAAAGAGCTTGTGTGCCAAATAAATTTTATCTGTGGCATTATTGAGACTGTGTCATTCTTCCCATTTAGACATTCTTTCTAGTGGACCCTCTGTGGATGAACAGAACGAACTGTGTGCCCTGTGCTGAGCCCATGAAGACAAGGCACTCAGGATAGATCAGAGGCAAGGTCTGCCAGCTAGTTTCTTTCCTCCTTCCATGTGCATGTATCTAAACCGGGCAAAGGGCATGATAATATTTTCTCAAGCATTTTATGAATATGCTTTTGGTCAAGGAAAAAATGACTTTGTAGAACATAACAGGCCTATAGTAGCAGCCTTTATTGGGGCAAGACTCAGAAGGAGTAGGAGCAAAAGCAACTGTGGAGATACCCAGTTCTAAGGCAATACACTGACATGCAGCAGGACTGGATGCCTAACTCTATGAGAGCAACCCTGGCCTTGGGATGTGGGGCTTTGAGTGGCGTGGGCTGGGAAGTGTTAGGTGTTTGGATAAGTTGGGACACAGGCTCTGTGGTTGGGGTCTTTGATTCAGAGTTTTCCTGAGGCAGAGGATAAGCCTGGGTCTCCCAAAGAAGCCCTGACAAAAGCGATGGTCAGGGCTGACCCTACAAGCTCCATCTCCCAGCGCTCTCTGTTCACTCTTCCACCTCCATTGCCACATGTAGCCTCTGCCATGGTCTGCCATGCCTGCTTGTCCCTGCCGTCTATCACATCTTATAATCCCGGCAGCCCATAGCCTCACCAGCCTGTGCATTGGAATGAGGGCATATTAGCTTTGATACCTTCTTTTATGGCTTGTCATTCACACCCCAAATCCTACCCTGCTTCTGTCTCTCTTGGTCATTACTGGGGGCTCATGAGCACACCCATAACATGTTCTCAAACAATTTCACCTATTATCTGCCATTCTGAATGCCAAGGTATGACCTTCCCCAGCAAAGATACTTGAGGATGGCATCCTACAACGTCCACTTAGGTTTCTGCCCTTTAGTTAGTCCTGAAGTTTATACAGGTTCTGTAGGCATGCAGACTTGTCAGACTCTGTGGTCACCCAGATTTTGGAAACATATTTTAGGGGAGGATAATTAACTCTCACCAGCACAGGCACTTTCACATGTAGTATCTCACTTTACACTCACCACAACTCTATAATATCATCTCAGTAGCAGAATTTTTTGTAAATTTTACAGATGAAGAGACAGAGGGTCCAAGTAGGTAAATGACTTGCCCAACTATACACTCCTTTTTAAATAATTTGTTTTTATTAAAGGTTTCAGAGAGAAGAGGGGTGAGCGAGAGAGAGATAGAAACATCAATGATGAGAGAGAATCATCATTAGGTTGCCTCCCACATGACCCCCACTGGGGACTGAGTCCACAGCCTGGCACGTGCTTCTATCAGAATTGAACCGTGACCTGCTGGTACATAGGTTGATCTCAACCACCGAGCAAAAACAGTCAGGCCAAACATTCTTAATGAGTAGAGGAGCCAGTCTTCTCCTCCATGTCTGTTTGGCTAGGTAAATGCTCCATGCCCTGTACCATGCTGACCTTCTCTCCTAAAGAGGGAAGATATTCACTGGTAGGGCTCTCCTGGTCAGGTGTTACAGTCTCAATAGAAAGACATGTATGGTTTATCTATGTTTCATATTTAACACCAGGACAGGGAGGGTGGAGCAAAGGGCATTGACTGGGTCTTTTCTCTGTCCACACCGTCATCTGCAACGGGCTTTATAAGCTTTAAAGGAAAGTTTTCCCAGAACCCTTTGGGATTCCCCTGCCAACCCATGTTTATATTTTTAAAAATGAAGAATTACATTTATATATTTGGTAGGCATTTTTCAGTCAGCCAAAGCTCTTCATCACCTCTGGGCTGGCTGCCTCTCCCATGAACAGCCTATGTGTGGCTCCCTGACCACCCATCATTCCCCAATTCTATGCCATGAAGTAGTGTTGTCCCCACCTCCCTAACACAGCAGCAATGTACCTATGTGTGTAGTTGGGTCACCGAAATCTGAGACTTCGTCCAGCCTGTCCAGGTAGCTTTTGAGTCTTTTCCCTCACCATCTGTGCATGCAGACAAGGAAGTCATATAAAAGCCTGTTTTGGTAAAGACTTTTTCAAGTGCTCTCTTTTATGTGATTATTTATTTACCTTCTCAAAATGCCAAGCTCCAGAGCACACTCAAGGCGTAGCACATGCATAAGGTCTGCTTACTTGGGCTGTTCCTCTTGCAATGGTTTTTGCTCTTCAGGAAGTCTGTGAACAGATGGTTTTAGGAAGGTATCCCTGGAGGCAATGCCTTTCAAAGTTTGTTTCTTTTAAAAAAGTATATATTTTCATTGACCTTAGATAGGAAGGGAAAAGGAGAGAGAGATAGAAACATCGACGATGAGAGAGAATCATCTATTGGCTGCCTCCTGCACACCCTCCCACTTTGAATCCAGCCCATTACCTGGGCATGTGCCCTGACCAGGAATCGAACCGTGTCCTCCTGGTTCCTAGGTCGATGCTTAACCCCTGAGCCACACTGATCAGGACAAAGTTTGTTCCTTATTTCCAAATGAGCCCTTGACTTTGAGAAAAAAATATCACAGATCCCACAAAGGGCCTTTCGATGGAATGAACCGAAAGCCTTATTCTCTTGGAAGTCATATCCACTCCTTGCAAAGTGATTGAGAAAACAAAAAATGATACCCATAGAACCAATAAGCAAATAACAGCCAGTCCACTCTTGCACTCAACAGCTCTCCCAGCCCAGTTTACACAGAAAGTTAGCTTATTTCCACCTCCTTTCTCCAAATAATCATTTAACCAAATCTCAGTGTGTGAGGGCTAGGTGCAGTATGAGCTGTTTGGACAGGCTGTGTGGAAAGTGTGAGTAGATCAGAATGGGAATGTTGGCCATGGAGTTGGGAAATGTGCTATTTTATTTCAGGAGGACTTTCTCACTGAGATATACATTCTGGGGCACAGTCCTTACAGGACCTGGGAGAAATTTGACAGGTCCTATTTTAATCCAAGATTAATTAATAGAGCTTTGATTGTAAGGACAAATAGTTTATTTTTAAACTTTTTATTATGGGAAAATATAAACACATACAAAGCAAACAGAATAGTATAATGATATACCACATACCCATCACCCAGCTTCAACCACTGTTAATGTGTAATCATTCTTCTTTCATAATCCCATTCATTTTCCCTCATCTCATGCTATTTTGAAGAAAATTCCTGACTTTTTTTAGTACATACTAGAGGCCTGATGCACAAAATTCATGCAAGAGTAGGCCTTCCTTCCCCTGGCTGTGGGCACCAGCTTCCCTCTGGCACCGGGGACCCGGGCTTCCCTCGCAGCTCCAGCTTCGTTTGGAAGGTCCTCCAGAGGGATATCCAATCTAATTAGCATATTATGCTTTTATTATTATAGCTGACTTCTGTATGTATCTTTAAAAGATAAGAACTCCTTTTGTGTGATTTATCATACCTTTTTACTGTTATAGTTTTATTTCCTCTTTACCAGCTAGATGATCTTTCACTGTGTAACCTATTTTATTGGTGTAATCTGTCTCCCTTTCTCTCTCTCTTACTATATGTTTTGTATTTAGAAAGGTTTATATTTTTGTTGTAATAGTTCTCTTATACTAACACCTTTAAGTATTACCTTTGCTCCCTTCTTTTTATGTGGATAATTATAAGTGAACTACTATGAGTAATAGTCATTATAGAATTAGCTAATTTCATCTTTTTCTTCCACCCCTTCCCTGTCCCCCAACCCCAACATCTTTGTTCTAGATTGTCTTGATTCAGGGTGAACACTTTATAAGTTATATAAATGTCTAATCACAATGTTGTACATCTGAAACTAATGTAATATTGTACGTCAACTGTAACTGAAAAAAAAAACAGTAAAAAATTGTCCTGATTTTTCTTGATTTTTAGGACTTTCATATAAGTTTTAGTATTAGTTTATGAATTTTCATTTAAAAATCCTTCTAAGATTTTCATTGGGATTACATTGAATTTCAATTTCGGGTAAACTTATTCTTCATGTTCGTGAATTTTCTAATCCATGAACACCGTATATGACTCTGTTTATTAAGATCTTTTCAATTTTTTCTTAGTAATATTATGTAATTTTCTGAATATCATTTGGTAGATTTATACTTAGGTAATTGATGGGCTTTTGGATGACACTGTGAAGGCATTGAAAATTTTATTCTTCAAGTGTAAGACTTAAAAGCTTTTAACTAGTCTTTCCTCTCCTCAGGCATCTGTGGGCACCAATGCAGAGCAGGCAGGGACTGTGGGCAAGGAGAACAGTGCATCAGGGAGGGCTGTGGTCACATCTGCTCCCCCATGATTCAAATAGGTAAGTCTTTTTTAAATTTCAATTTCCTTATTTTTGATTTTACAATTACACTTTATTTTAGGTATTATTGTACATTGGGTTCAAGTGCACAGCACAGTGACTGGACGAGCATATACTTTACAAAGTGTTCCCCCTGATATTTTCAGAAGCCAGCTGTCACCACCCATAGTTATTATAACACCAGAGTCCTGGTGCACCGGTGGGGTTTCTCTGCTCGGCCTTCAGGAATCGGGCCAAAACCCGCAGTCCAACGCCACCTGCAGCTCCTGCTCATCCCAGCCCCCTGTGCCTGCCACAGGCTCTCTCCCAGTCAGTCCCGATCTGGAGGGGCTTGCACTGCTGCAGTGGAGCTCCCAAACCATGAGCCCTCCGTCTGACACCCGTCCTGAGGAGGGGGCGGGGGCCTGGATGTGATTGGGCCCTCCAGGCGGGTGGTGGGACACCCTTTCTGGACCAGGATCAGGATCTGTCCCCCCCAACTCTTTCCCACTGACCTTCCTGCTGGTTGTCTGGAGCCACTTGGCAGTCGCTTTTATATCGTTTCTTCCTTGCGGAGCTTCTTGAGAGGGGAAGTGGCCATAGTGCCTGAGGCTGACTTCCCGAAGGCCGGCAATGCTGTCAGGATCCTGCTGGCAGCACTGGTCCTGGTCCTTTGGTGGTTGGCTGTTCTCTGGAGATTGGACCTACAGGACTATTGAGGGAGTGAGTGGTTGCTGCAGGGCTGGATGGCCCATAGGGCTGAACGGTGTTCCCGCTGTGGGAGTGCACTGACCACCCGGGGGAGCTCCTCCATAGGGTGTCTGCCCCCTGGTGGTCAGTGCTCGTCATAGCGAATGATCATTCAGTTGTTTGGTTTCTTAGGCTTTATATATATACTAGAGGCCTGGTGCACAAAAATTTGTGCACTTGGGGGTAGGGGGTCCCTCAACCTGGCTTGTGCCCTCTCGCAGTCTGGGACTCCTCGGGGGTGACCACTTGCTGGCTTAGGCCTGCTCCTCGAGGGATTGGGCCTAAGCTGGCAATCAGATATCCCTCTGGCAGCCCGGCAGCCCTAGGGGGATACCCACTTGCCAGCAGGGAGCAGAACTAAGCTGCAGTCGGACTTCCTTAACGGTGCTGAGGAGGCGGAAGAGGCTCCCACCACCACCGCCATCAGCCTGGCTTGTGACTGAGTAGAGCTCCTCCCATGTGAGAGCGACTGACCACCAGAGGGCACCACCTGCTTTGAGCGTCTGCCCCCAGGTGGTCAGTGTGTGTCATAGTGACCAGTCATTCCCAGTCTTTCTGCTGTTAGGGTCAGTTTGCATATTACCCTTTTACTATATAGGATAGAGGCCTGGTGCACGTGTGGGGGGCGGCTGGTTTGCCCTGAAGGGTATCCCGGATCAGGGTGGGGGTCCCGCTGGGTGCCTGGCCTGCCTGGATGACGGGCTGATGGCTGTTTGCAGCTGGTCACACCCTCTTCAGAGTGGGAGTCCCCACTGGGGTGCCTGGCCAGTCTGGGTGAAGGGCTGAGGGCCGTTTTCATGCTGGCGGGTGACTGAAGCTCCCAGCCTCTTTTTTTTTTATTCTGGGATTTATTTACCTTCTATAGCTGTCACTGGAGCTGAGAGCCGGCTCTAGTTCTGAGGCCGCGGCTGGCTGAAAGCAGGTATCTGGGTTTGTTTAGCTTCTATAATGAAACTCTGTTGCCTTCACTGGCACTCTAAGCTCTGAGCCCGCTGGCGGCTGAAAGCAGGTTTCTGGGTTTGTTTAGCTTCTATAATTGCAACATTGTTGCATCAGGAGCTCAGAGCTGGGCTGCAGCAGGCGGGGAACCTTGGCTTCCTCCATCACTGGAGCAAGCAAGCCTCATGTTTGCTTCAGCTGCGTGTCTGTCAGCCACCATCTTGGTTGGCAGTTAATTTGCATATCGCCCTGATTAGCCAATGGAAAGGGTAGCGAAGATATGGTTAATTACCATGTTTGTCTATTATTAGATAGCATAGTCAAGTGGCCTGGTGCATGAAATTGGAGCACATTGAAAGGGAATTAAAGAGGATGTGAGTGTGAGGGAGTCCCTGTTTCTGAAATTCAATGACATGAATTTTAGCTATTACATTGCGAAATAAATGGAATTGACAGATATCATTTAAAAGAGCATTCAGCTTAATATTAAAAAGTCTGGCTACCAAGTCAAGTCTGTTTTCAACTTTTTGCCAGCGTTGTAAATTGTTTGCAATATCGGCCCATTTGTGGTTGCATGTCATGGTTATGAATAAATCGCGCTTTCCATATGTCGTTACAATTGCCATAGCATCCTGATATCGCTGCTGCATATTTCTGGGACTATCCTCAAAAGATGATGGAAGTATTATAATTTACCAATCGGCACATTGTCATTTTCACATCTTGATTTGAGATAATCCATCAAACCACGATATTTTTTGACTCTCACTTGGATTGGTTTGCTTTGATGAAATTTATCAGATTGGCCTCCATTTTTTAATATGAATCCACGATAAACTGTTGAGTTAATTTTCCTGCCATTAAAATCGAATTGAATGTGTTCTGCACGCAGAGATGAAATCCATAATACTGCATTTGGGTGACTTGTGTCCTTACATTTTGTCTAGTGATATTGTCGATTACACTGTTGTCTCTGAGTCTTAATGCAATGTCTGTTCCCCAGCCTTTTTCACCATGTGGAAAAAAGAATAGGATATGTCATTGCATCTAATATAGGCAACAGGATATTGACTTGTTTCATTTTAGTGGCATTTGGATTATTAGGATCTGGTTTACAATGAATGAGCAAGTCCCTTTCAAAAGGAGGTTCTCCATCTTTGTTTCTGAATATGACAGCAACCTCGGTTACACGGGTAGAATTATATCTACGTGGGTCACTGTTCCGATCGTACTTAATTGCCATTGTTACCTCTGTGGGAGCAATACCTTTCGCTGCTGCTTCAGATTGGGCTTCCTTTTCTACCTCATGTAGCATCTTGTATGATTTTGTTAACTCATTTATTTCATTAAATGAGGTTGTTGATGTTGATCATGAGTCTTTCTGAGCAGCCCTGGTTTTCTGGCATTGCTAATCTTTTACTTGGAGCTTTGGCTGTATCCAAAATACAGAGTTGAGCAAATATCTGAGAAATACCATCCGAAGGATGTAAAGTCCAGTACAGTGATAAACTTGTCCGTGTATTCTAAAACAGTATGGCCCATATCCTGATGGTGATGCAATATTTGCACCCATGGAAGCAAAAGCAAAAGAACTATTTATGGAATGAATATTTTCCATGAAATTTGTACTGTCAGAATCTTCTTTTGTCATTAATCTTTTTAAATATGTCGCATAATCTGGAAAATGTATATCATTTGGACAGACTTTCCCTTTGCTACAACATCGAGTAAATTTTCCATCGGATGATTTTTCATCAGAGAAATAGAGTGATAGGCAAAATTCACATCTCACAGTCATTCCACCACAACTATGTTCGAGAATTGCATCCTCATGTACTCCATTTTCGCTGAGAAGGCAGTTCCTACCAGAATTGGTAGTACTTGTTGATGACTGTTCTCTAGACATATTCTGTTGTCGCCACCGCATTATTTCAACTTCAAAGGCACGTTGGTCATTAGATATTTTCTGTCGATGACACCAGTGTTGTTTGGCATCAAAGTGACGTTTTCCCAAAAGCTGGTCTTCAGATACTTTCTATCGCAGGCACCGCCTTCTTTCAAGATCAGACGCATGTTGCTCTCCAGACATTTTCTGTTGATAACGCCAGCATCTTTTGGCTGCAGAGCTGCGTTGTATCAACAGTTGTTCTTTAGACATAGACCCACCTCTTTACTGGCATGGTCTGAGATGCAGGTGAATGAGAGTCCTGGGTGTCAGGCTGCTGAGAGCTGTCTGAACAACGGCTGATTCTGGCTGATTCTATCAGTTTCCTCCCTGCTGTCAGTTTCCACAGCTGTGATGAAGAAACTGGGGTGACAGAGGGAGCCACGTCCTCCAAGCCACCCTCTCTCTCGCTCTGCTCTATGTCCAGCGACCTCCTGCTCAGCCAAGTCTTCCAAACCTCCTGCTCTCCGTTCGCTCTCCCGCTCTGCTCTCCTCCAGCCAAGGTCCCGGGAGCCCGTAGGCGTGGCTTGGTGCGGCCGACCTCGCCTCCCAGGGCCAGAAAAGGTTCCTGGAGCCCTTGACACCTGTGTATGCAAATTAATGCGCCATCTTTGTCAGGTTAATTTGCATATTCACACCTGCTTGGCTGGTGGGTGTGGCTTGTAGGCATGGCAGAGAGATGGTCAGTTTGCATCTTTCTCTTTTATTAGTATAGACTAGAGGCCCGGTGTACAAAATGCACATGTAGGGTCCCTAGGCCTGGCCAGCGATCAGGTTCCCTGCCTCCCCACCTATTCCTTCCCTCAGCCTGCCGCCGCCATAGGCTGCCGCTGCCTGACTCAGGTCGTCTGCCATGTTCCATGCCACCCTCTGGTGGTCAGCGCATGTCATAGTGAGCGATCTAACTCCTGGTATCATGGTTGAACTGCCAAGGGGACACTTTGCATGTTAGCCTTTTATATAGAGAGATTATTGACTATTTTCTCTATCCTGTACTTTATATCCCTGTGACTATTCTTTAACTACTAATTTGTACTTCTTTATTTATATATTTTATTCATTTATTACAGAGAGGAAGGGAGAGGGATAGAGAGTTAGAAACATCGATCAGCTGCCTCCTGCACACTCCCCAGTGGGGATGTGCCCGCAACCAAGGTACATGCCCTTGACCAGAATCGAACCTGGGACCCTTGAGTCCGCAGGCTGGGGTTCTATCCACTGATGCAAACCGGTTAGGGCAGCAATTTGTACTTCTTAATCCCTTCACCTCTTTCACACAATCCCCCAACACCGCCTAATAGGTACATCTTCACTTCCTTCCATCCAGGCCTGTCCAGGGAAGTATTTTTTACTCAAAAGTTTGAGAAATTGTAAAGTACTGAATATATTTTAACTTTTCACTATTTGGCAACAATCATAATTTTATATGAGTTTTCACTTTTAAATCACATACATTTTAAAAACAACTTCAATTGTTTTTATGAAATATTTACTTGTTCTTAGGGAAAGCTTCAATAATCCTTTACGATGAGTCGGCATCCCCCAGAGAGGGAAGAGAGAGAAAAGCACATATTCGGCAACCTCTCTGTGCCAGGTCTTTTCAAATACATTATTTTACTGAATCCTGAGAGCTTTACTGATGGGTCCACTATCTTACAGACAAGGAAACGGATGAATGAATCAAATGCTTTTTTCCTTGCTCACCTTGCCCTGATTCCTCTCTACCGTCTTAAGTCCCTTGGATTACACTGTACATGGTGACCCCAGGGCTGTCATACCTAACAGTGTCCTAATTTGCACTAAAGATCAGAGTCCTCCTCCTCCAGGCAAAGCAGAGCCTGAGCACAGGCTCAGGAGCAAAGCCTGGCATGGTGTTAGCTCCATTGCGCCATCTGCTGGCTGTCACAACCCAGTGCATGACCCACAGGCAGAACTAGCTAGAGGTGTCAATGCAAAAGTTCATTTAATCTCCATAACATCTTTTTGCAAACAACAGTACTTGTCTTGCAAGCACTTAGAAACTGGGTCTCAAAGAGATTATGTGCTTCTCACACATCAGGCAGCTAATAAATGACAGGTCTCTTCACCTACAAAGCCGGAACAATCCTCTCACACCACGCTGCCTCCCTCAACGATGTAATCGCGAGGGAACATTATCCACATCGTTCTGTAGTTTCCTTCAAACCATTCAAACTATAAGGAAAAAAACCCACCCAGCATCTTTGCACTGAGTGACCAAAAAGTGTGTCCTAGTGTGATAGCTGCTGGCCATACTTGGACTTACTCTCATGGCCAAGCTCCCCACATGGACCACTTCTTCCTGTTCACACCCATCTCTTCCTGTTCTCTGAGAGGCCCAATGGGAACAAGTAAGCTCTTTCCTAATGAGGTTTCCACCCAAACCACGTCTCTTTCCCCTAATCAGGACTCACAGAGCCCCTTCCTGGGGCACCGAGACAGGAGGCCACGGGGCTTCTGACCGGGGAACGCTATTCCTGGGGCTGTCGTCCTTGCCCTGGTTCATGGGTGGACATGGCTGCTAGCTCCGCAGAGACTGGGCAGCAGAATGAGTGTTTTTGGTTTTGTTTTTTAATATATTTTATTGATTTCAGAGAGTGAGAGAGAGAGAGAAATATCAATGATGAGAAGGAATCATCAATTCGCTGCCTTCTGCATGCACCACACTGGAGTTCAACCCTACAACCCAGGCATATGCCCTGTCTGGCAATTGAACTGTGACCTGGTTCATAGGTAGACCACTGAGCCCCAGCTGGACCAGAATGAGGTTTAAAGATTGAAACCCTGGCCCCTCCTTTCCCTAGATCTGTGGTTTTGTGCCAACTCCCACAATCTCAGAGTCTCATTCAAAAATGGGGATAATAAAAGGGGGTGGGGGTGATATTTCCTGCCTCACAGAGATTTCTAAGGATTAGATGAGATTGTGTTAAGCACCCAACCCAGTGCCTGGCACATAACAAGTGCTCAGTAAATGGTAGCCAGGAAATAGGTGAGGTGTTGGTGTAGATATGCATCTTCCCTAGGTTCCCTGGGTCAGTAAGGAGCATTGCCATCTGTGGAGGTGGAGATCTTGAGGCCTGGGCACAGGCACACATCCTGTTGGCTTTGGGCTTTGCCACTTGTTGGCTGTGAGCCATTTGGTGACCTTGCGTGTTCGCTCTGTAAGGCCTGTAGTCTTTAGTCAGCCTATTTGTAAGGCTCTAGATTCATATTTCCTACTGGCTCATAAGGACCCTTTTGAAATGTCATAAACAATAAGACCCTCCTCAGATAGCAGACGTTCTCGGGAAACCAATGACTGTGATTGCCTGCGCTGCTCTGAGGCTGGCCTCATGGGAAGGGGGATGAGCAAGAAGAGTCTCAGGGTTCACTCCTCCTCTCCCGTCTTCCCCCTCTAAATGAAGCGAATTTAATTCCTTTCAGAGCTCAGAGCTGGACCCTCTGCAGGGCTAGGGAGGGAGACTGAGTTTCAGTGTTGCAGGTGACCAGCTCCTGAGCAGTAAGAACCTCGGGTGCAGTGCCCTGCCCAGCGTGTGCTGGACCGAGCACTAAGAGGCTGCTAGGGCTTCCTTGATGGCGCTGGTGAGGGGGAAGTGCAGATTCTGGCCACAGCAGGTGCCCCGGAAGTCGTCCAGGTCCAGGGTCCACACCATGGCTCCCGCCAACCCCCGGTTCTTCAGGTACTGCACCTGGTAGGGAGGCCCAGAGGGGCAGCGCTGGGCAGCTGCCTGATGTACGCAGGGGGGACCTGCTGTCCTGGCCCTTCCCCAGGTGACTCAGCATCGCCCTGCAGCAGGGCACCCTGGGCTCCTCTCCCTCTCACTCTCCCTCTCCCTCCTGGGGCATGGCCTGCAAGACCTACCTTGTTTTTGACGCTCTCCTGGTCATCCTACCCCACCCACTGGTTGCCCTTGGTGGCATAGGGGACCTGCTGGTCAGGGAGTCGATGCACGGTCGCTCCACGAAGGAAGTCACAGATCTGAGCAGAGGACAGTCAGGGTGTGAGGGGCTGCAGGGCACAGGGTGTGACTCCTTCAGCCTCTCAGCTGCAGGCACATGTGCCCTCGGGCAGATGCCTGGCTGCCTGCTCCTGTTGGAACAGAGGCCCATGTCCCCAGCTGTGTGGTCCTGGCTGCAAACAGCAGAGGCTGCCAGAAACCAAAGCACCTGGGGCAGAGGAAGACTGGGTGTGACTGACTCCCTGCAGCCTGGACGCCAGTCCCCTGGAACACGGAGCGAGCAGAGGGGGTGGGCGGCAGCTCACCTTCCCCAGGAACTCCCTTCTCCCCAGTCACACCTCATAGTAAGCGAGGATCCCGTCCTCCTTGGTGAACTGGCCGGGCAGCCCGGGCCCTGAGATGGGGGCTCCCACTCCGATCTTCGAAGAGGCCAGCGTGAAGCTCCTCCCGAAGGTGGGGATGCCCATGAGCAGCTTCTTGGCCGGGACCCCCAGCCTGAGCGCGTAGCCCATGGCGTAGGCCTGGGGGGTGGGGGAGGACAGTGGAGCCGTCAGTCTGTCCTACACACACCTGGGGCTCCCCTTCCTCCCAGGGCACTGCACAGCTTGGGTCTCAAAAAGCCTCCTGAGCACAGGGAGGAGTGTCAGCTATGACAGCTGTGAAACCGGGCAGCGGGCTCAGGCTCCACAGTCAGCAAAAGGCAGGCCTAGACCCGACCGGCCTCCTCAGCCGTGGCCCCCCATCCTCTCTTCCCCGTTCGGCCTGCACGCCACGCCCCACCCCCCCCGGCCGTCAGTTGAGGTCTGGCTTCTCCACAGAGGGATGGCGCGTGGCCCCTGGGCCTCAGTCTCCGCATCTATGACCTGGGCCCGTAGCCCCTGCCTTGCAGGACCCTCTCCCACTCACAGCATTGCTGTATCTGTCAGAACTTGGGACCTCCTGGCCTCGGAACAGAGGGCTATGGTGTCCCGTCCTCTGGCGCCAGGCTCCATGAAAGTCATAGGTCTGGAGGCTGATGAAGTCCAGGTGTCTGTGGGAGCGGAGGGAGGGCGAGGTGGGAACTAGAGAAGCTGCCAGTCCCGCGGGATGTGAGCAGGGCAGACTGGAGAGACTGGCCATCCACCCCAACCCAGTCTCGCCCAGTGACCCACTGTCCAGGCTCCCAGAGCGGACCCCTCCAGCCCATACATTCATTGTGCTGAGAGCAGATTAAAACTGTCATCAACTGCCCGTCTGTTGTGGCTCAGTGGTTGGTGTCAATCTATGAACTGGGAGGTCAGGGTTTGATTCCAGTTGGGGCACATGCCTGGGTTATGGGCTCCATCCCCAGTAGAGGGCGTGCAGGAGGCCACTGATCCATTATTCTCTCTCAACATTGATGTTTCTATGTCTCCCTCTCCCTTCCTCTCTGACATCAATCCTATCTAATAAAGAGGAAATATGCTAATTGACCCTCAAGCTGTCACAAAGATGGCGGCGCCCACAGCTAATGAGAAGGGAATATGCTAATTGACTGCCCCACCCTCAGAGATGGCGGCGCCCACAGCCACAAGATGGTAGTGCCCAGTCCCCTCAGCCCCGCCAGGGCAGCAGGCCTTGCCATGCACCTGCCTCTAGAGTCCTCCAGTCCCCTTAGCCCCCCAGCCTCCCAGGGCTAGCCTGAGGCACAGGCAAGCCTTGGATGTTGGCCCTGGGTGGCTAGGGTGCAGAAGGGACTATGGGACTTCAGAGGCAGGCACATGGCAAGGTCGGGCCCCCAGCCGCCCAGTGCCGGCTCAAGGCACAGGCAAGCCTCAGATGGCAGCTGCCCAGCCCCTCAGGGCTGCCCGAGGCTCAGGTAACCAGGGCCGGCCAAGGCTTGCGCTGCTGGCAGTGACAGCAGCAGAGGTGGGATGGGGCGTCACCTTCCCCTGATTGCCAGGTCGCCTCCCGCCCCTGAGAGCTCCTGGACTGTGAGAGGGGGCAGGCTGGGCTGAGGGACCCCCCTCCACTGCATGAATTTTCATGCCCTGGGCCTCTAGTAAAAATAATTTTTTTAAAAGTGTCAACAGACAGCAGGACAAAGGACACCAGACCTGGACACGCACACAGGAGGCAGCAGGTGGACTCGTGGACCTGAGCATCAGGTGTTGGGGGCGAATGCCTGAGTCCTCCCCTCCTCGTGGTGCATTTGGGCTCTGAGTCTCCACCCCCCGAATGTGGTAAAGACGTCATAGCAGAGCCCTTGTCCTTCACTCCTGGCTTCCTGAGGTCCAGGCCTTAGCCCCACTGGCCATCAGGCCCTTGGCTGTGGCTGCTCCTCATTTGGGGGTTGGGGGGCAGGCTGAGGAACAGGGGGACCCGGTTGTGTGAGCCTCTCAGGCTGCCCTGGCCGCCTGGCAAGGAAAAGCCGCTCAGGGAGAAGCACTCAGCCTCGTGCAGCGCTGGGCGGGCGCGGCTGGCTGGTGTGTAAGCTCTTCCTACTTCCTTTCCCGCAAACTCCTTCCCGGCCACTCTCTCCACCGTCGTACAAGACCCAAGTGGAAAGGAAAGAGAGGTGTTATTCTCCCCACGATGGACGGGGAGACGAGACGCAGAGAGGGAGCGTGACCTCCTGAGCTGCCTCTGGCTCTCACGGAGGGTGGGTGGCGGGGACTCACTGGGCCAGCTGGGACATGTCGTAGCCTCTGTCCAGGGCCACCTTCCCGGCGGACACCAAGGCGCTCAGGAGCAGCCGCTGGGTTTCCTTCTGGGCTTCCTGTACAAACTCAGCCTTCATTTCCTGGTGGGAGGGAGGCAGCAGGTAAAAGGGGTCCCGGGGGTGGGAGAGAGCCCCGTGCTGGGAGGCCAGTTCTGTGCACCTCCCGGTCCCCTGAGAGGCTCCGGGGACCATGGGTGGCACCTTAGTGGTCCTGTCCCCAGGCCTATCCTGGGACTCATCTTGTGCCCACCCCCTACCCCGTCACTCAGTGACTCCTGCCCTGGAGGGACCGCGAGATCCCAGTTGGACTCCAGGGGACTGCCTTTTGGTCTGCGCTCTGTCCCAGCAGGCACACGAGACCAGAGTGAACGTGCCAGGGCTGGTGCTGTGGGCGATCTGTGTGGACGGTCGCTCTCCCCGGTCCCTGGAGATGCTTGGGATGCCCTCCCTGGATGTGCCTGAGTGCCCCCCGTCATAGGGACAGTGACACCCACTAAGTGAACAGTGATACTTGGTTGCTCTGCTTGCTGACACCCCCCCCCCCACCGTGGTCACAGTGTCTTCCTGTTCTGCGGGGTCTCTGGGCACAGGCCTGCGGGTCCACCTCCGGGGTCAGGTCCCAGGACCCCGAAACATGGAGGCCTCAGTCCCCCCCACCCACAGGACATCAGTGGTCCCTCCTGGTCCCGCCTGCCTCCCTGCCCCTGTTCCAGACCCGACCAGCACCTTGACCAGAGAGGTGAGATGCCGCTTGTCCCTTTCTCCAGTGTAGAGCCAGGCCAGGTCCAGCCCGTCGAAGCCGTGGGTCCGAAGGAAAGGTGGCACCGACTTGATGAAAGTCCTGCGACTCTGGGTGTTGGAGGCTATTTTGGAAAATCTAGGAATGAAATCACCACAGAAGAATGCTTAGTGCTGAGATGCTGGGCACGGTCCCCTCTGGGGGGTTTCTGTTCCCCGAAGAGCAGGGAGCCTGAGCCCACAGCCCCAGGAGACACGGCCAGGGTGGGACCCACTTCTAGTCATGTGCTTTGGAGCCAGACATCCCTGGTTCCCAAGGGAGGCTCCGTCACCCACCAGCCAAGCCACTCACAGGTTGTAACCTGGGTCGCAGTGGGCTCGTCTGTAAAATGGGGATAAATATACTCTCTTGGTGCCGCCGTGAGGATTTCATGTGACAATGGCCTGAAAGGGCGCCTGACACTTAGTAACCACTCGCTGAATGGGAACTGCTGTGGCCGTGCCCTGCTCCCTCTGTACGCCCTGTTCCCACACCACCCTCTCCCGGAAGTCCTCCCAGGCTCTCCACCGGATTCTCATTCTTTCCACCCCCCTCCGTCCAGCCTCAGGTCTGAGGTGGTAAAAAGGAAAGATAAGCCCCACTGTCAGCTGTTGTGCGATTCTTGGCAAGTCCCTCTTGGTTGTACACGAGGTGGGGCCCTGGTGGCCATTTCGGCCCCTGTGCCGAACCAGTCTGGGGTCCTGCGACTCTCATGCCTCCACACTCCTAGTCCAGCTTCATCTGGGGAGGGGTCTTACCTTTCAGAACCAAAGTTCCATCCTCCCACGGACAAGAGGGTCTTCAGGTTGGGGTTCCTGTGGGGCAGGAGGAGGCGGGAGGCAGGTGACATAAGTGCCGAGACACTGGGTGGCCCCAAGTTTGGCTTCCAAGGTCCTTCCAGCCCTGAGACTCTGTTTCTAAGACTAAGGTGGGCTGCCTGTCCCCCGCTCCCCCTTCCCCAGTGGGGAAGCCAAGATATGGAGAAATAGAGCATCAGCAAGGCCCATGCCCCCGAGAGACGCCCTCAGGGACAGGGACAGTGACGGGGAGGCCTCCCTTCTCAGAGCTCAGTGGTGCCCTTTCTCCAGCTGCCTCCATCATCACCCCAAACACTGCCCAGCACCTGCCGACGTCACTGCCTCCCACCTAAGCTAAGGCCTCAGATGATCTACCCAGAGGCTGGGCCATGCCCTGGAGCAGAGGTGCCCTGCCCAGGACCAGCCGGCCCACCTCCATCCTCCCCCTGCCCTGGCTCAACCTGGTCTTGAGTGTGTTCAGCGTGTCGTATAGCGTCACATCGTTCCACTCCCAGGTGTCGATCTCGTTGTTGCTGATGTTGGCGAAGCTGTAGATGACGTGGGTGCAGAGGAAGGGGTCTATGTCATCTGGGAAGCAGCTCCCGTCCCCCTCTCGGTACTGGGACCAGTTGGTGTAGTAGCAGACCAGCTGGTAGGCGGCACCTACAGGAAATGTCCGGTGGGACCTGGGGCAGGGTTCCGCCAGGGACCCTCTCGCTGAGCCCTGAGCTCAGCACTCAGGGCAGAGTTGTGAGCAAAGTTAGAATGTGAATGAAGGGGCGGCTCTGGGAGTCCCCAGGCTGATAAAGAGGAGTGAGGTCAGGAAGGGTTCCTGGAGGAGACCCCGGCCTCTAGGGTGGACCTGGCAGGCCCCGTGGTGGGTCCTTGACCTGAGAGGCTCTGGCAGCCTCTTCTCCGGGCGTCCTGACTTGTCAGCCCCCAGGCCCCTCAGCCCTTCCCCCAGCTGGGCCCCAGGGCAGGGGTCCCAAGTCCTCCTGGTGCCAAAGAAGCGTTTCTGCCCTCCTGGTCCTGGAGGCAGGACAGCGGGCATCTCCCAGCCACACTGCCACTGGGCTCCCCCAGGCCTCACTGAACCCGAGCCTTGGAAATACTTGTATTTTGAAAAATTTCCAATATACAAACAAGTAGACACTAGTAAACTAAACATCCAGATATCGATGGTAACTGTTCTTCACCTCCTTTAACAAACATGAATCTGCTGATCCTTCCTCACCACCCCCTCACCACCCCCCTCCCGGGACCCAAGCGGGTACTCACAGCTGTGCACCACCAGCAGGACCACAAAGCCTGTGGGAGAACCAGGGTCAGACCCTGCAAGTGCACCTGCCCTTCCCCCTCCTCCTTTTCTCCCTCCACTTCCTCCCCTCCTCCCCCCTCCCCCGCCCCTGGCTCTGCTTCCTCTCCCACCACTGCCTCTGCCCTCCCCACAGCAGGTCCAGACCCCTCCGTGCAGTGGCTCTGCAGGCCGTCTGGGCCCTTCAGCCTGAACACCCACAACCCAGACCCGTGGTCAGCCCAGAGACCTGTCTGAGCCACCCTCAGGCCCGTCCTGGCCGCAGCAGAGAGGGGCATGGTGTGGCCTCTTGCTGTGCTCCTGTGCCCAGCTGCCTCTTCCGGGGCATCACCCTCCTTTTATACCTGTTCCCTCCACTCCCCTGTGCCCCAAACCATCCCTTTTATGGGAACTGACTGGCAGTGAAGGAACCAGCAGGATGGGAAGTGGTGGGGGAGCCCTGTCGGCCCAAGGGGGATTGAGAAACCCACAGAGTTTTGAAAACTCGGGCCAGGTCTTCATGAGGCACCTGCCAGCCAAAGAGCCAACAGGGTGATGGGGCTTCCCGCAGCTCAGCCTCTTTTCCAAAGACCTCTCCTCCCTGGCCTCTGCAGCCCCCGCCCCCAGCTCTTCCAGCCAGCAATTACAAGGCTTTCCTGGCAGCCATGTCCTTCCCCGTCCAGGCTCTTGGCCAGGTGGAAACTTGTGTAACCCACTGCGCCCCAAAAAGGCTGTCCTGTGTTTTCTCAGCGAGCCCAGCAGCACCCCGCCTGACCTACTCTCCCCTCAGCGTGAGTGGAGGCCTTTCAGCCACGGATGTGCTGGCTCTGAAAGTGCCCCCGGAATGAGCAGAAGAGGGTGTGTGGGGAGCCTGGGGCTGCAGGAGGCACCAGGGAGCAGTACAGGTGACTCCTGATTCCCCAGGAGCAGGCCATCCCTCCTGATTTCCACAGCCGCTGCTCCTGTCTCCCAGAGGCTTGTCCGGGCCAGGCCCAATGACGTCACTCGGCCTAAATCCCTCTTGACCCTCATCGCTCTTAGGATAAGACCCAAACTTCTGACCAAGGTTCCTCATGGCTTGGCCTTGTGTGTGGGGACATTGTTTGGCCAAAGATCCAGGGCAGGCTCATTCCCTGCTGGCTCTAAAGTAATTAATAGGCAGTGAGTGAAAAGTTCAGAACCAGTGCCTTTCCTTGTACAAGAACATTAGGTCCTAATCGGATGTTCGCCACACGAGTCTCCCAGCCTCTCTTGTGAGTCTCCCTCTTGTCTCCCATCTGCTCCTTGTGAACCGGGAACAAGTCCTCGTCTGGATTGTGCGTGGGTCCGAGTCACCCTCTGTGAATACTGAAGGGTCAGTGCTTCCCCCTTTGAGGCATCTGACTCCTTTTGTGCCCAGATGGTTGGCACACTGACCATCGATGATCACTGTTCTTCGCCCATTTGGGTCCTGGGGATGACTTCCTCTAATCTCTAACTGGGCCCTTACAGAGCTGCAGGCAGGCAGAGCTTTTCATAATAGGATGCAGGGTGTTAGGAAACACCTATTTTCACTCTGAATTACCTCTTAGGCTCGGATCCACTCAAGCCAGGCATACAACTTCTCTACGACTAAGAGGCTTATCTTAGCCTTAACCAAACCCTGTCCATTGTTCCACTTTTTTAAAATAATATTTTTTATTGATTTCAGAGAGGAAGGAAGAGGGAGGGAAAGAAACATCCATGATGAGAGAGAATCATGGATCGGCTGCCTCCTGCAAGCCCCCCACTGGGGATCGAGCCCACAACCTGGGCATGTGCCCTTGCCCGGAATCGAACCTGGGACCTTTCAGTTTGCAGGCCGACGTTCTATCCACTGAGGCAAACCGGCCAGGGCTTATTTTATTTTATTATTTTATTTTATTTACATCTAGGTTAACATACCTTTGTAATAATCTGTAACTTAAAAAGAAGAAGTAGAAAAATTAGCAGAAGCACCCTCCATAGAGCACATAATGTTGTTAACTACCTTGTAACCCAACCCTTGTCTTGCAAATGCAGAAAGCACTGCAGAAGTGTCCTTCTCTGAGATCTTCCTGGTAATTGTGTTCATTTTGACTCAAATAACAATCCCAGGTCTGGCATCTTTTTCAAGACTCTCTGAGTTCCCTTAAGTCCAACCCTCTCTCCCCTGCCCTCCACATGGCTCTGATCATTCCTCATTCCCACCCCATCCCAGGCACCCAGGTCCCACCCGTTCCCCAACAGGCCAGCACCCTTAAGAATGGAACTGTTTCCAAAAACAAGATAAACTCGACAGGAAAATGGCCATAGCCTGGAGCTTGCCCTCCATCAAGGCCGAATGCTGTCTCAAAACAGTTGGCTTCATTTCCTGCAGTTGAGAAACCGTGTGTGGTGAGCAGCGTGCATCTCACACTGCTTGAAGGAGAGAGAAGGTTCTGTCTCACCGAGCTTTTGAGAGAGAATGAGGTCAGTCCCTGGAGACCACAGGCGAGGCCCTCACCTCACGGACAGCGCTCAGGGCGGCGGCAGGGATGCACGTGCTCACTGAGGCCTGTCTCTCGGTGCCCACGTGGCTCCACTCAGTCCAGGAACCTGCTCAGTCTGGCCCCCGCCTCTCCTCCACCCGATGGATGGCAAGCCCCATGCCTGGTTTGTGGGAGCATGCCCTGGGCATCCTGGCTTAGTCCTTCCTGGGTTGTGCTCTGCCTGGGAGTCTAAGGAAGGTGTGACCGCATTCCAGGCTCAACCTCAGGGCTGGAGCCTCTGTGTGAAAGCCCTCGCCTACCATTTAGCCAGAGATGGCTGCTCCTTCCTTTGAAAACCTTAGTTTGCTAGCTTTTCATGGCTTACGGCTCACTTCATCTTGAATCACAAGGCTGTGTGGCATGTCTTATCTCTGCTTGTAGACTCGATAAATCTGAGAAGATAAAGCCTTGAGTGTGGGGTCACCTCTCATTTATCTCCATCCACAGTCTCAGCAAATAACTAAAGTATGGTTTTGTCTTCCTTTAAAAATCAGGTGTGTGTCATGCTTCCTACATCACTTGCAGTTGAATGGAAGCCTCAGCAGCATCCACACTTAAATTAAGTGAGTTGACATCGCTGTTTGCCCCTCAGATGACTATTTTTTTCCACCGAGATCACTGTCTCTTAATAGAATATGGCTCCTACTACTGGATCAAAGGATTAGAAAGAGATTGTCTCCAGGCATGTGGGGCCTGGTGCGCTGGAGATCTCCCCACCGGCTGGGGAGTGGAGATGTGGAAGCCGTCCAAGGCCAGACACCTCTGAGTCACTGCAGGGATTCTCTGGACACAGCCTGGATGTCGTGCTCAGCTGCTGGCTGGCGTGGGCTCTGGCTGCCCCTGCAGATGTGGAGCAGGGCAGACAGGAGGGAGCGAGCCCCATATTCAGCTCAAGTCTTCCATTGAGAGGAGGCCTGTGGTTAGGAGAGCAGGGTGAGGGGTGACACCTAAGGCAGATGGAAGCACAGGTTCCCTTGCTGTGCTTTTCCTGGGAGGGGCCTTCAGTGGCAGGTGGTGGTGGCAGCCCGTGGTTATTAGGTTGTCTAGTCCGTGTCAACCTATGAAGCAGGAGGTCACGGTGTCATGGTTCAATTTCCCATCAGGGCACATGGCCGGCTTGCGGGCTTGATCCCCAGTGTGGGGCGTGCAGGAGGCGGCTGATCCATGATCATCTGTCATCCCTGATGTGTCTATCTCTCTCTCCCTGTTCCTTCCTCTCTGAAATCAATAAAAACATATTTTAAAAAATGGATGGAGTGGAGATTCCCATGCCTACGGAAGCCCACATAAGGTCATAGGAACGATTGCTACAGCCTGAGGATCTCAATTATATGCCAGGAAGGAGTTCAGGAAACACAGCCAACCGGCCTGTAGGTCCGGCCCCTCAGTGCCGTGGCTGCTCTGCCTCTGAGGAAGGCCAAGGGCAGGTCCTAATGAAGGTGGAGTTGTGGGCACTGCGTCCTTTTGCCCCTTTCCTTCAGATGCCTCCCTTTTCAGGTGGCCCCTCAGCGTCCCTTCTTGGACTGTGGTCTCCAAGGAATGAAGAAGTTGTGGGGTGCAAGGACTGGGATGGCATCTATTGCTAAGCCTGGGCCTGGTTGCGTGGCCACATCACTTGTTATTGGCATGGACGACAGCTGGGAATGGCAAGAACCCACTGGAGGAGGGCCACCCCAAGGTCTCACCTGCCATCTGTGGGTGGCCATGGAGAGGAATGCTAGGAATGGCATATGTTCTCTCCTCCCCACTCCATGCTGAACCAAAGGAGACACGACCCCAAGGAAATGTCACAGTGGACTTTGGAAGGAATACTTCTCTCCCGGAGACACGTTTGGAAAACACTTGTTGCCTGAATGAATGAAGTATTGGAGGAATCTGGCTATTTCCTCTTTTCACTAAGCTCTGAAGATGGGGAACTGGGTCTGACACTCAGCGATGGATAGTGGGATGAGCATGGGAGACCAGGTGGCCTCTGGGGAAGGTTTAAAGTCACAAAGACCCGATTGAAACCATGGCGCCTCCTTTCCCTAGATCTGTGGTTTTGTACCAACTCCCACAACCTCAGAGTCTCATTCAAAAATGGGGATAATAAAGGGGTGGGGTGATATTTCCTGCCTCACAGTGTTTTCTAAGAAATAAATGAGATTGTGTTAAGCACCCAACCCAGTGCCTGGCACATAACAAGTGCTCAGTAAATGGTAGCCAGGAAATAGGTGAGGTGTTGGTGCTAGATATGCATCTTCCCTGAGTTCCCTGGGTCAGTAAGGAGCACTGGCATCTGTGGAGGTGGAGATCTTGAGGCCTGGGCACAGGCACACATCCTGTTGGCTTTGGGCTTTGCCACTTCTTGGCTGTGGGCCATTTGGTGACCTTGTGTGTTCGCTCTGTAAGGCCTGTAGTCTTTAGTCAGCCTATTTGTAAGGCTCTAGATTCATATTTCCTACTGGCTCATAAGGACCCTTTTGAAATGTCATAAACAATAAGACCCTCCTCAGACAGCAGAAGTGCTCAGGAAACCACTGATTGTGATTGCCTGCGCTGCTCTGCGGCTGACCTCATGGGAGGGGGATGAACAAGAAGAGCCTCAGGGTCCACTCCTCCTCTCCCGTCTTCCCCCACTACATGAAGCGAATTTAATTCCTGTCGCCTCGAAGAAGGAAATAAAGAAAAACTGGAAAGGAGCAGGTCAGACTCTCAGATGACTTTGTGAAGAAACTCCACCTTTCAAACAAGGAGACTCCACTGGAGAAGAAACAGACGCTTCAGGAAGTCAGTGTTTGTGCAAAGCTGTAGCCGAGAGTCTCTGTTCCTCTCCTCCCCAAAGGTGAGCAAAGCTCTGGAATCACACAGGAGATGAGCCCGTTCTCCAAGCAGTCTCTCCGGATCTGAGAATAAGTGCATTCGGGGTTAGAGCATCCTCTATCCAAGAGTTGGGAGCAGGAAGCCTGGGGTCTGATCTCCTCCCTTCAGGCCTGGCAGCCTCATACCAAAACCTAAGCCCAGGTCTCACATGCTAGGCTGACAAAAGAAAAGGGAAAAAAGCTCAATGGCTACATGTGTGAGGGGTAGGTTTTGTAGGCTGAGGACATGTACGGATTTCCAATGTCTAGACTCAGACTTTTTCCTTAAGGTGTTTTTTATTGCATTAAAATACACATAACAAAATTTAACATCATCATTTTTATTTATTTATCTTTTAAAATATATTTTTCTTGATTTGAGAGAGGAAGGGAGGAGAGATAGAGAGTTAGAAACATCGATCAGCTGCCTCCTGCACATCTCCTACTGGGGATGTGCCTGCAACCCAGGTGCATGCCCTTGACCGGAATCGAACCTGGGACCTTTCAGTCCGCAGGCTGACGCTCTATCCACTGAGCCAAACCGGTTTCGGCTATTTATTTATCTTTTAAAAATATATTTTTCTTGATTTGAGAGAGAAAGGGAGGAGAGGTAGATAAAAACATCAGTGATGAGAGAGAATCATTGATTGGCCGCCTCCTGCACACCCCCTACTGGCAATCAAGCCTGCAACCTGGGCCATCATATTCATTTTTAAGCGTATAGTTCAGTGGTATTAAACTCACTCATATTGTTGTGTAGCCATCACCACCACGCATCTCCATAACTCTTTTCATCTTGTAAATCTGAAACTCTATGCCATTAAACAATAACTTCCAATTCTCTCCTCCCCACCAGCACCTGGCACCCACCTTTATACTTTCTGTCTCTATGATTTGACTACTCTAAGTACTGCATATAAGTGGAACCACACAATATTTGTGTTTTTGGACTGGCTTATTTCACTTAAAATGATGTCCTTAAGGTTCACCCATGTTGTGGCATACTGGAGAATGTCCTTCCTTTTTAAGGCTGAATAATATTCCCCTATATTTATATACTACATGTTGCTTATACATTTATTGGTCAATGGACACTCGGATTGTATCTATGTTTAGCTTATGAATCATGCTGTTATAAACATGAGTGTGAAGGGACAGAACGGAACTGATATCTGTGTCCCTAACAAAAGGACAGAACGGAACTGATAGTGAAAGGACAGAACGGAACTGATAGCTGTGTCCCTAACTCCTCTCCCAGGAAAGCTACAGAATGTATCAGTTACTCAGCCTGCCCTTATCTCAGCCAATAGGAAAGCAAGGGAAACTAGCCCCCGGCCCTCACTCAACCAACCGGAATCAACCACGTGCCTCCAGCCCCCTCCCCATGCCCTATAAATTCTTTGTTCTCTTAGGACTCGGGGCTCTCTCTCGCATCCAGTAATGGAGGCAGAGGGGACCAAGCCCGGGCTTGAATAAAAGACTCTATGCTTTTGCATCGGACTCGGCACTCCCTGGTGGTTCTGTGGGGGGTCTTGAAATCTGGGCATAACAAGTGTACAAATAGCTCTTTGAGATCCTGCTTCCAAATCTTTGGGGTATATACCCAGAAGTGGAATTGCTGCATTATGTGGTAATTCTATATTTAATTTTTTGAGGAACCTCTATATTGTTCCTCAGTTAATTTTTTATATATGTCTGATGGTTGCTGTAGACACCTGGATATTATCAAGTAGTAATATGTCATGAGAACTTGCCAGATTTCCAATTTTGTGAATGTCACTAGAAATCAACTATTTATGGAGACATTTTGTTTAGTTCTTCACAGAAATAAAGGTTTTATCAGGTAGGTGAGGTGGTCCTCACTTCCATGTACATGAAAACATTTGAGGAGCTTTTCTGAACTTCCCCATTGGCAGTTCCCCATTGGTGGGTCTGAGATGGGGTCGAAGTGTTTGCAAAACATGGGCTTCCTTCAAGTCTCAGTCCCTTCATCTGTGACATGTGGTTGCCAATGGAAGCGACCCCACAGCTATGAGGCTTCGGTGAGGTGACAGGTGTGATACAGGCACAGGTCCTGGTGTGTAACCGCAGGCTTAATAGAGCCCAGTACCGTTTTTGTTGAAGGGAGGCCTCCTTTGCAGCCTAGCAGCTCCCATTCTTGAACTGCAGAATCAGCAAAATCAGGAGAGGCCAGAACCGCCCTTGCTCCATGTGCTAGAGTAGCACATACCAGAGTATATTTTCATATGTAATTTCCACTAATTAAATTTTTGCATAACTGCCATGAGAGTTCTTTGCCCTGCATTCCCAACTGGGTTACATCCCAATGGAAATATGGGAATATACAGCTTGAAATATTGCATTAAAATTTTAACTTGGGAAAGCAAGAATGCAAATTCATCAGGTCAGTATGTGGGAAATCGGTGCCTCCTTCACTGCAGGAGGATGTGTAAATGGGTGCAGCCTTTTTGTAGGGCAATTTGGCAATATCTTCCAACTCTACAGTAAACATATCCTTTGTATTTCCATGTTTAGGCATCTATTCAGGGGGAAATATTGACACATATAAGCAAAGAAGAATAAACAAAAGTGTATCATGCAAATAGCAGCAAATTCTTAATGAAACAGAAACCTCCAAAATGTTCAGCAATTGAAATATGTTTAAATAAATTATGAATCACCTATATAATAAAAAATTAGATAGTGGTTATTTTAAAAGGGGGGATACTAACATGGAAATCTCTCCAAGACATAATGTTAAGCACAGCCAGTGTGGTTCAGTGGTTTATCATCGACCTATGAACCAGGAGGTCACCGTTTGATTCCTGGTCAGGGCACATGCCCAGGTTTTGGTCTCAATCCCTAGTAGGAGGCATGCAGGAGGCAGCTGATCCATGATTCTCTCTCATGATTGATGCATCTGTCTATCTCTCCCTCTCCCTTCCTCAGTCAATAAAATATATATTTAAAAAAGACATAATGTTAAGTAAATAAAGCGAAACAATACTGTACAATATAACTTCATTTCTGCAGCAAAGATACATATTTGCATATACATATGTGTGTTTGTAAAGTATAGGAAAGTACTTAGGAAAATACATACCAAACACATGAGAAAATTTTTTTTAAGATGATGTTAATTAAGTGATAGTAGTTGTGTCTAGTCACTTTTAGGGAGGGATTAGGCAGTCCTCCCCTTACCAAGAGTGCTCTGTAGGGTTCTCCTGCAAGTTCTTTGGGGCTGTGCACCTTGGCCCCACGCACTCACCAAGGCCATGCTACTGAGCAGTCTGGCATCTGGCCGGACACCTCAGATTTGCATTTGTGCTTGTTCTTTGTTGTGCTTTTTGTTGTGCTCCGTGCTGCCTTGGGCAATTGATCTCCACCTTGTACGGAGCTGCATGTCTTCTTCAGATACTCTGGTCCCTCCATCAGATGTAGGGGTCCTGGGTTTTGTACCCTTTGAACTACCAAAGAGTCTTAGATACTGGGCGTGAGCTAACTACCTGGGACGGCCGGTATGAGCCCTCCTGTCTTCGCTCACTTAGTGTTCCTGTGATCTTAGAGTACCTGATCCTGACCTCACCATAGGTGCTCATGAGGTGATTGTCCCAGATCTGACCCCCAAGGACAAATGAAGGCTTCTCTTCATAACTATAGTCATTGGAGTTTTACCTTTACACCCCCTTCTCTGAAATTCTGTAATTTGGATAAGAAAGAGGGTAGGCTTCTTACTCAGGCCCCTGTGCAACTGTTAACAGTCTTTTACTGTAGTTCAGCTCATTGTAGCTCACCCACACAGGCCTCTCTCTAGACACCTGTCAGTATAGAGCAGGGTAGGCTCAGAGACCACCAGCCATCAAGAGTGGACCCTAAAAAAAAAAGAAAGAGTGGACCCTGTCTCTCAATACCCTAGGGCCTTTCCAGCTTGTGATCTTTGAACATCCATCTCCTCAGATGAGCGACCTTACTACCTACCCTTGTGATTAAGGGGTGGTCCTCATTCCACCCCTACTTGGGGATCTCAGCCCTGGATGGCACCAAAGCACAACCCGTTCACCATCTCTCCCAGAAGCACATTGAATCCTCCTGGATCGGGAACTCCAGGAGGCACCAGGTGGAATAACACGTAGCTTCATAGTTTTAAGCTCTTACTCTGAAATTCTAAATTATATACAGAAAATTATTTTCTTTGGCTACTTTTTCTAATGACACCAGGAAAACAGTGCCAATTTGTGATGTAGTAATGAACTCTCCTGTTTGGATTTGAATCTATACGAAAACATACCCTAATTAGAGAGAAAGCACTTATGAAATAGAACAAAGTAACTAGGTCATGTACATTTCCTGTTCTACTGCCCCACCCCAAACTCCTCTCTGGTGTCACTGAGGGTATAAATTGGGGCTGGGATCAGTGTGTGCATTCACATCAAAGGCCAACATGAAGACAGGCACAGCCTTTGTCCTAGTGGCTTTTGTCATCTTGGGGATGGAGATGGCCTTCACTCAGGCACGTAAGTAAGGGTGGAAGTAAGGGTGCTGAGGGGGTCCTACCTGAGAGCAGAGGAGGCTCAGAGCCCAGCTTCTTACCTGGGATGGTGGGGCACAGGAACAGGCTGCAGAGTGGAGATTTGGCATTGATCAGACCCACTTTCTTTAACCTTCAGGAGTGATCACCCTGCTTTTCCCATTTTTGTCTTCTGTTTTTTAATCCTCACCTGAGAGATGATTATTGATTTGAGAGAGAGAGAGACAGAGAGAGAGAGAGAGAGAGAGAGCGAGCAAGAGAGAGATGAGAGAGAACATCGATTGGTTGCCCACCATGGGTGCCCCAAATGGGGATTGAACCTGCAATACTTTCAGTATGTGGGGAGATGCTCCAACCAACTGAGCCACACCAGCAAGGGCCCCATTCTTCTTATCAGATCAGGTTGGGCCTTATTAAAAGTTGGGGCTCTCTCTACATGTGCCTTGGATGTAGGGCTCCAACACTGAGTAGCTCCAAGATGAACATGGGGATGTCTGGGATCAGAGAGGTTTCTAATATCATCATCTAAGGTGTAAAGAAGAGGCTTATGAGAGAGCAGGTTTCTTGCCTGCGGAACTGGGCAGCCTTTGCAGCAGGGAGAACATTCTCCTAAGGGCCAGACTGTGAAAATGGGGGCATCAGTGTGAGAATGAAGCTGCCGAGGCTGAGGGAGGGTCCAGGAGTACAAAGGAAGAAATGAAATAGGTGGCAGTCCTGCCAGCAGTGAGGCCGTGGATCTCTAACAGCAGTTTTTATACCTGGTTAGTGACTATTCCAGACTCCACAAACACGGTTTTATGTTTCAGAGAGAGACAAACCTGGACTCTGCCCCAAGGTGCCCGAAGGAACCGTTGGGCCTTGTGTTCAGAGATGTGGAGGAGATGACACATGTCCCTCTGACCTGAAATGCTGCAGCAATGGATGTGGCTATGAATGCACACCTCCTATCTTTGTGGTGAGTATAAATCCATCAAGAGCTGACAAGGGTGTTAACTACTCCCGAGTGTACTTTCCTGGGGCCGATGGATGTTCACATGTCCACTTCACACAGACGTCTGGATAACTCCAAGAGAAAGAGGTTGAAAATGAATGGCAGTAGGACACCTGGCTGCATTATCTAAGACCCTCTCCTCAAAGAGAAGCCCTATCCCTGTCTGTCCCCCAGGGGGCTCTCAGTTGAGAAAAGTAACCATGACCCGAGATTCACAGGTCATTATTGACCCAGGGTTTGTCACCCTCCTTCCCCTTCCCCACCAAGGGGGCTTCACTCTTCCTAGAAAATGGGTGATCCTGGGAGGCAGAGGGAAAGCAAAGAGAACCCCAATTATGGAGTATCTCCTGTGTCAGTCAGGTATTGTGCTGAAGTTGAGATGAAAAGGTAAACACAGCTAGTTCATGGAGACAGAACTATGTAAATAATTACAACCCAGGGTGACCACAGCTTTGCACAAATTTCTACTAAGGTCTGTGGAGGCACAGGGAAGAGTTATTGGTTTTGCTTGGGTGGGTGGATGAGTGGAGGTTTGGAAGATTGTCAGAGAGTAGAGAACATTTAAGGGAGAGTTTAAAGGAGGCATACAGTTTGCCACAGTAAGGAAGGGCAGTACAGATGATGGGGCAATGTGGGTCCTACACTGGAGATGGGAAAGTGATTGAGATTGTGGTCAGTAGAATTTGCAACATCTCAGGAGAGGTTCATCCAAGCCAGGGTGAAAGGAATGAGCTGCCTTGCCAAAGAGTTTGGTAGACTGCTGGAGGTTTCTGAGCAGAGGAAATGTCATGATCAAATTTATATTTTAAAAGGGTGGTGTTGATGACCATGTGGAGGAAGAACGGGGGGTGTAAGCGTGCCTGGAGATGAGCCCCAGAAGATTGCTCATGAATGCATCCGTCCAGTGCTTGGCATAATGTTTTCTACACACCATTCCTGGCAAGTGTCTATCCCTTGACGTGCAGTCCCAGAAGATGAAGATCTAAAGTGGTGGAGTGGCCGATTCTGAAGAGCTTGTGTCCAAAATAAATTTTATCTGTGGCATTATTCAGATTGTGTCATTCTTCCCATTTAGACATTCTTTCTAGTTGACCCTCTGTGGATGAACAGAATGAAATGTGTGCCCTGTACTGAGCCCATGAATACAAGGCACTCAGGATAGATCAGAGGCAAGGTCTGCCAGCTAGTTTCTTTTCTCCTTCCATGTCCACATATATAAACAGGGCAAAGGGCATGATAACATTTTCTCAAGCATTCTGTGAATGTGATTTTTGTTAAGAAAAAATGACCTTCTAGCACATAACAGGTCTATAGTAGCAGCATCTATTAGGGCAAGACTCAGAAGGAGTAGTAGCAGACGCAACTGTGGAGATACCCTCTTCTAAGGCAATACACTGACATGTAGCAGGAATGGATGCCTAACTCTATGAGAGCAACCCTGGCCTTGGGATGTGGGGCTTTGAGTGGTGTGGGCTGGGAAGTACCAGCTGCTTCCCTGGAGTGACTAGGAGTTAGGATAAGTTTGGACATAGGCTCTGTGGGTGGAGTCTTTGATTCAGAGTTTTCCTGAGGCAGAGGATAAGCCTGGGTCTCCCAAAGAAGCCCTGACAAAAGCGATGGTCTGGGCTGACCCTACAAGCTCCATCTCCCAGCACTCTCTGTTCACCCTTCCACCTCGATTGCCCCACGTAGCCTCTGCCATGGTCGGCCATGCCTGCTTGTCCCTGCCGTCTAGCACATCTTATAACCCCGGCACCCATGGCCTCACCAGCCTGTGCATTGGAATGAGGACATATTAGCTTTGATATCTTCTTTTACTGTCTGGTCATCCACACCCCAAATCCCACCATGCTTCTGTCTCTCTTGGTCATTACTGGGGGCTCATGAGCAGACCCATAACATGTTGTCAAACAATTTCACCTATTATCTGCCATTCTGAATGCCAAGGTATGACCTTCCCCTGCAAAGATACTTGAGGATGGCATCCTACAACGTCCACTTATTTTTCTGCCCCTTAGTTAGTCCCAAAGTTTATATAGGCTCTGTAGGCATGCAGACCTGTCAGACTTTGTGGTCACCCAGATTTTGTAGCCATATGTTAGGGGAGGATAATTAACACTCACCAGCACAGGCACTTTCACAGGTAGTATCTCACTTTACACTCACCACAACTCTAGAATACCATCTCAGTAGCAGAACTTTTTGTAAATTTTACAATTGAAGAGACAGGGGGTCCAAGTAGCTAAATGACTTTCCCAGCATTACACTCCTTTTTAAAAAAATATTTTTGAAGCTTTCAGAGATAAGAGGGGTAGGGACAGAGAGATAGAAACATCAATGATGAGAGAGAATCATCAATTGGTTGCCTCCCACAATCCCCCACTGGGGACTGAGCCCACAACCTGGGCAATTGCCGCTATCGGAATTGAACCATGACCTGCTGGTCCATAGGCCGATTCTCAACCACCAAGCAAAACAAGTCAAGCGAAACATTCTTAATGAGTAGAGGATCCAGTATTCTCCTCCATGTCTGTTTGGCTTTTAGGTAAATGCTCCATGCCTTTTACCATGCTGATCTTCTCTCCCATAGAGGGAAGATATTCACTGGCAGGGCTCTCCTGGTCAGGTGTTACAGTCTCAATAGAAAGACACATATGGATTATCTATGTTTCATATTTAACACCAGGACAGAGAAGGTGCAGCAAAAGTGCATGGACTGGGTCTTTTCTCTTTCCACACCATCATCTGTAACGGGCTTTATAAGCTTTATTTTTTATTTTTATTTTTTTAAATTTTTTTTATTGCTTAAAGTATTATTTTATAAGCTTTAAAGGAAAGTTTTCCCAGAACCCTTTGGGATTCCACTGCCCACCCATATTATATTTTTAAAAATGAAGAATTACATGTATATATTTGGTAGGCATTTTTCAGTCAGCCAAATCTTTTCATCACCCCTGGGCTGGCTGCCTCTCCCATGTACAGCCTATGTGTGGCCTCCTGACCACCCATCATTCCCCAATTCTATGCCATGAAGTAGAGTTGGCCCCACCTCCCTAACACAGCAGAAATGTACCTATGTGTGTAGTTGGGTCACAGAAATCTGAGACTTCCTCCAGCCTGGCCAGGTAGCTTTTGAGTCTTTTCCCTCACCATCAGTGCCTGCATACTTTAGACAAGGAAGTCATGTAAAAGCCTGTTTTGGGAAAGACTTTTTCAAGTGCTCTTTTTTATGTGATTATTTATTTACCTTCTTGAAATGCCAAGCTCCAGAGCACACTCAAGGCATAGCACATGCATAAGGTCTGCTTACTTGGGCTGTTCCCCTTGCTCTGGTTTTTGCTCTTCTGGAAGTTTGTGAACAGATGGTTGTAGGAAGGTATCCCTGGAGGCAATGCCTTTTAAAGTTTGTTTCTTTTAAAATATATATATTTTAATTGACTTTAGATGGAAGGGAAAGGGAGAGATAGATAGAAACATCAACAATGAAAGAGAATCATCTATTGGCTGCCTCCTGCACACCCTCCCACTGGGGATCCAGCCCATAACCTGGGCATGTGCCCTGACCAGGAATCGAACCATGTCCTCCTGGTTCCTAGTTTGATGCTTAACCCCTGAGCCACACTGACCAGGACAAAGTTTGTTCCTTATTTCCAAATGAACCCTTGACTTTGAGAAAAAAACATCACAGATCCCACAAAGGGCCTTTCGATGGAATGAACCGAAAGCCTTATTGTCTTGGAAGTCATATCCAGTCCTTGCAAAGTGATTGAGAAAACAAAAAATGATCCCATAGAACCAAAAAGCCAATAACAACCAGTCCACTCCTGCACTTCACAGCTCTCCCAGCCCAGTTTACAAAGAAAGTTAGCTTATTTCCAGCTTCTTTCTCCAAAAAATCATTTAACGAAATCTCAGTATGTGAGGCATAAATGCAGCACGAGTTGTTTGGACAGGCTGTGTGGAAAGTGTGAGTAGATCAGAATGGGAATATTGGCTACGGAGTTGGGAAATGTACTATTTTATTTCAGGAGGACTTTCTCACTGAGGTATACATTCTGGGGCAAGTCCTTACAGGACCTGGGAGAAATTTGACAGGTCCTATTTTAATCCAAGATTAATTAATAGAGCTTTGTTTGTAAGGACAAATAGTTTATTTTTAAACCTTTTATTATGGGAAAAGGTAAACACATACAAAGTAGACAGAATAGTATAATGATATACCACATACCCATCACCCAGCTTCAACCACTGTTAATGTGTAATTATTCTTCTTTCATAATCCCATTCATTTCCCCTCATCTCATGCTATTTTGAAGAAAATTCAGGACATTATTTTTATGACATACTAGAGGCCTGATGCATAAAATTCATGCAAGTGTAGGCCTTCCTTCCCCTGGCTGTCGGCACCAGCTTCCCACTGGCACCAGGGACCCGGGCTTACTATATGTTTTGTATTTAGAAAGGTTTATATTTTTGTTGTAATAGTTGTCTTATACTAACACCTGTAAATATTACCTTTCCTCCCTTCTTTTATTGTGGATGGTTATCTATAAGTGAACTACTATGAGTAATAGTCATAATAAACTTAGCTAATTTCATCTTTTTCTTCCACCCCTTCCCTACCCCGCAACCCCAACAACTTTGCTCTAGATTGTCTTGATTCAGGGTGAACACTTTATAAGTTATATAAATGTCTAATCACGATGTTGTACATCTGAAACTAATGTAATATTGTATGTCAACTGTAACTGATAATAAAACAGGAAAATTGTCCTGATTATTCTTGATTTTTAGGACTTTCATATAAGTTTTAGTATTAGTTTATGAATTTTCATTTAAAAATCTAAGATTTTCATTGGAATTTCATTAAATTTCAATTTTGGGAAAACTTATATCTTCATGTTCGTGAATTTCTAATCCATGAATACCATATACGACTCTGTTTATTATGATCTTTTCACTTTTTTCTTAGTAATATTATATAGTTTTCTGAATATAATTTGTTAGATTTATACTTAGGTAATAGATTGACTTTTGGATGACACTGTGAAGGCATTTAAAATTTTATTCTTCAAGTGTAAGACTTAAAAGCTTTTAACTAGTCTTTCCTCACCTCAGGCATCTGTGAGCACCAATGCAGAGCAGGCAGGGACTGTGGGCAAGGAGAACAGTGCATCAGGGAGGGCTGTGGTCACGTCTGCTCCCCCATGATTCAAATAGGTAAGTCTTTTTAAAATTTCAATTTCCTTATTTTTAATTTTAAAATTATACTTTATTTCAGGTATTATTGTACATTGGGTTCAAGTGCACAGCATAGTGACTGGACAATCATATACTTTACAAAGTGTTCCCCCTGATATTTTCAGAACCCAGCTGTCACCACACATAGTTATTATAATACTAGAGGCCCGGTGCACTGGTCGGGTTTCTCTGCTCGGCCTTCAGGACTCGGGACAAAACCCACAGTCCAATGCCACCTGCCACTCCTGCTCATCCCAGCCCCTTGCGCCTGCCACAGTCTCTCTCCCAGTCAGTCCCGATCTGGAGAGGCTTGCACTGCTGCAGTGGAGCTCGCAAACCATGAGCCCTGTGTCTGACACCCATCCTGAGGAGGGCGCGCGGGCCTGGATGTGATTGGGCCCTCCAGGCGGGTGGTGGGACACCCTTGCTGACCCAGGATCAGGTTCTCTCCTCTGCAACTCTCCCCCACTGACGTTCGTGCTGGTTGTCTGGAGCCACCTGGCAGCCGCTTTTATATCATTTCTTCCTTGCGGAGCTTCTAGGAAGGGGAGGTGGCCACAGTGCCTTAGGCAGACTTCCCAGAAGCTGACAGTGTGGTCAGGATCCTGCTGGCTGCACTGATCCATCTGTGCCTGGCTATTCTCTGGAGATTGGACCTACAGGACTACTGAGGGAGTGAGTGGCTGCTGCAGGGCTGGATGGCCCATGGGGCTGAATGGTGCTCCCGCTGTGGGAGCGCAGTGACCACCAGAGGGCAGCTCCCGCATAGAGTGTCTGCCCCCTGGTGGTCAGTGCTCATCATAGCGAATGTTCATTCGGTTGTTTGGTCGCTTAGGCTTTATATATATATATAAACTAGTGGCCCGATGCATGAAATTCGAGCACATTGAAAGGGAATTAATCAGAGGATGTGAGTGTGAGGCAGTCCCCATTTCTGAAATTCAATGACATGAATTTTCGCTATTACTTTGCCAAATAAATGGAATTTTCAGGTATCATTTAAAAGAGCATTCAGCTTAATATTACAAACTCTAGGCTACCAACTCAGTTCTTTTTTACAAGTTTTTGCCAGCATTGTAAATTTTTTCCAACATCTGCCCATTTGGGGTTGCATGTCATGGTTATGCATAAATCGGGCTTGCCATACTTCGTTACAATTGCCATAGCATCCTGATATCGCTGCTGCATATTTCTGGGACTACCCTCAAAAGATGATGAAAGTATTATAATTTTACCAATCGGCACATTTTCATTTTCAGATTTTGATTTGAGATAATCCATCAAACCACTATATTATTCAACTCTCACTTGGATTGGTTTGCTTTGATGAAATTTATCCGACTGACCTCCATTTTTGAATATAAATCCAGGATAAACTGTTGAGTTAATTTTCCTTCAATTAAAATAGGATTGAATGTGTTCCGCACAGAGAGATGAAATCCATAATACTGCATTTGCGTGACTTGTGTCCTTACATTTTGTCTAGTGTTATTGTTGATTACACTGTTGTCTCTGAGTCTTAATGCAATATCTGTTCCCCAGCCTTTGTCACCATGTGGGAAAAGAATAGGATATGCCATTGCATCTAATGTAGGCAACAGGATATTGACTTGTTTCATTCTAGTGGCACTTGGATTCTTGGGATCTGGTTTACAATGAATGAGCAAGTCCCTTTGAAAAGGAGGCTCTCCATCTTCGTTTCTGAATATGACAGCAACCTCAGTTACACGGGGAGAATTATATCTACGTGGGTCACTGTTCCGATCGTATTTAATTGCCATTGTTACTTCTGTGGGAGCAATACCTTTCGCTGCTGCTTCAGATTTGGCTTCCTTTTCTACCTCATGTAGCATCTTGTATGATTTTGTTAACTCATTTATTTCATTAAATGAGGTTGTTGATGTTGATCATGAGTCTTTCTGAGCAGCCCTGGTTTTCTGGCATTGCTAATCTTTTACTTGTAGCTTTGGCTGTATCCAAAATACAGAGTTGCGCAAACTTCTGAGAAACACCATCCGAAGGATGTAAAGTTGCAGTATGGTGATAAACTTGTCCGTGTATTCTAAAACAGTATGGCCCATATCCTGATGGTGATGCAATATTTGCACCCATGGAAGCAAAGGCAAAAAAACTATTTACGAAATGAATATTTTCCATGAAATTTTTACTGTCAGAATCTTCATTTGTCATTAATCTTTTTAAATATGTTGAGTAATCTGGAAAATGTATATCATTTGGACAGACTTTCCCTTTGCTACAACATCGAGTAAATTTCCCATGGGATGGTTTTTCATCACAGAAATAGAGTGATAGGCAAAAATTCACATCTCACAGTCATTCCACCACAAGTATGTTTGAGAATTGCATCCTCATGTATCCATTTTCGCTGAGAAGGCAGTTCCTACCAGAATTGGTAGTACTTGTTGATGACTGTTCTCTAGACATATCCTGTTGTCGCCACCGCCTTATTTCAACTTCAAAGGCACTTTGGTCATTAGACATTTTCTGTCGATGGCGCCAGTGTTGTTTGGCATCAGAGTGACGTTTTCCCAATAGCTGGTCTTCAGATACATTCTATCTCAGGCGCCACCTTCTTTCAAGATCAGACACATGTTGCTCTTCAGACATTTTCTGTTGATAACGCTGGGATCTTTTGGCTTCAAAGCTATGTTGTATCAACAGTTGTTCTTTAGATAGTCCCACCTCTTTACTGTCATGGTCTGAGATGCAGGTGAATGAGAGTCCTGGGTGTCAGGCTGCTGAGAGCTGTCTGACCAAAAGTTGATTCTGGCTTATTCTGTCAGTTTCCTCCCTGCTGTCAGTTTCCACAGCTGTGATGAAAAAGCTGGGGTGACAGAGAGAGCCACGTCCTCCAAGCCGCCTTCTCTCTTGCTCTACTCTATGTCCAGCGGCCTCCTGCTCTGCCAAGTCTTCCGAACCTCCTGCTCTCCTCCAGCGAAGGTCCTGGGAGCCCGTAGGCGTGGCTTGGTGTGGCCAACCTCGCCTCCCAGGGCCAGCAAAGGTTCTGGGAGCCGGTGGCCAACTGTTGCCTCCTGTGGTGCTTGAGACCTGCATATGCAAATTAACGTGCCATCTTTGTCAGGTTAATTTGCATACTCACTCCTAATGGCTGGTGGACATGGCTTGTAGGCATCTCAGAGAGTTGGACAATTTCCATCTTTCTCTTTTTAGTATAGACTAGAGGCCCGGTGTACAAAATGCACATGTAGGGTCCCTAGGCATGGTTATTTGTGATTTTAAACCGCATTCTGGCCCAGCTGTGGTTCAGTTGTCTACTTATGAACCAGGAGGTCACAGTTCAATTCCAAGTCAGGGCATATGCCTGGGTTGTGGGAGTTGATCTCCAGTGTGGTGCATGCAGAAGACAGTGAATTGATGATTCTTTCTCATCATTTCTCTCTCTCTCTCTCTCTCTCTCTCTCTCTCTCTCTCTCTCTCTCTCTGAAATCAATAAAATACATTAAAAAACAAAACCAATAAACTCATTCTGCTGCCCTGCTATAGGCTTTGCCACTCTTTGGCTGTGGGCCATTTGGTGACCTTGTGTGCTCGCTCTGTAAGGCCTATAGTCTTTAGTCAGCCTATTTGTTAGGCTTTAGATTCATATTTCCTACTGGCTCAGAAGGACCCTTTTAAAATGTCATAAACAATAAGACCCTCCTCAGATAGCAGAAGTGCTCAGGAAACCACTGATTGTGATTGCCTGCGCTGCTCTGCGGCTGACCTCATGGGAGGGGGATGAGCAAGAAGAGTCTCAGGGTCCACTGCTCCTTTCCCGTCTTCCCCCACTACATGAAGCGAATTTAATTCCTGTCGCCCCGAAGAAGGAAATAAACAAAAACTGGAAAGGAGCAGGTCAGACTCTCACATGACTTTGTGAAGAAACTCCACCTTTCAAACAAGGAAACTCCACTGGAGGAGAAACAGACGCTTCAGGAAGTCAGTGTTTGTGCAAAGCTGTAGCCGAGAGTCTCTGTTCCTCTCCCCCCAAAGGTGAGCAAAGCTCTGGAATCACAGAGGAGAGGAGCCCATTCTCCAAGCAGTCTCTCCGAATCCGGATCCCAGAATAAGTGCATTCGGGGTTAGAGCATCCTCTATCCAAGAGTTGGGAGCAGGAAGCCTGGGGTCTGATCTCCTCCCATCAGGCCTGGCAGCCTCATACCAAAACCTAAGCCCAGGTCTCACATGCTAGGCTGAAAAAAAAAAAGGGAAAAAAGCTCAATGGCTACATGTGTGAATGGTAGGTTTTGTAGGCTGAGGACATGTACAGATTTCCAATGTCTAGACTCAGACTTTTTCCTTAATGTGTTTTTTATTGCATTAAAATACACATAACAAAATTTAACATCATAATCATTTTTATTTATTTATCTTTTAAAAATATATTTTTCTTGATTTGAGAAAAGAAGGGAAGAGAGGGAGTAAAAAACATCAGTGATGAGAGAGAATCATTGATTGGCTGCCTCCTGCACACCCCCTACTGGGAATCAAGGCTGCAACCTGGGCCATCATATTCATTTTTAAGCATATAGTTCATTGGTATTAAACTCACTCATATTGTTGTGTAGCCATCACCACCACACATCTCCATAACTCTGTTCATCTTGTAAATCTGAAACTCTATGCCATTAAACAATAACTCCCCATTCTCTCCTCCCCACCAGCTCCTGGAAACCACCTTTATACTTTCTGTCTCTATGATTTGACTACTCTAAGTACTTCATATAAGTGGAACCACAATATTTGTGTTTTTGTACTGGCTTATTTCACTTAACATGATGTCCTTAAGGTTCACCCATGTTGTGGCATACTGGAGAATGTCCTTCCTTTTTAAGGCTGAATAATATTCCCTTATATTTATATACTACATGTTGCTTATCCATTTATTGGTCAATGGACACTCGGGTTGTATCCATGTTTACCTTATGAATCATGCTGTTATAAACATGAGTGTACAAATAGCTCTTTGAGATCCTGCTCCCAAGTCTTTGGCTATATACCGAGAAGTGGAATTGCTGGATTGTGTGGTAATTCTATATTTAATTTTTTGAGGAACCTCTATATTGTTCCTCAGTTTATTTTTAAATTTGTGTGATGGTTGGTGTAGACACCTGGATATTATCAAGTAGTAATATATTATGAGAAATTGCCATATTTCCAATTTTGTGAATGTCACTAGAAATCAACTATTTATGGAGACATTTTGTTTAGTTCTTCACAGAAATAAAGGTTTTATCAGGTAGGTGAGGTGGTCCTCACTTCCATGTACATGAAAACATTTGAGGAGCTTTTCTGAACTTCCCCATTGGCAGTTCCCCATTGGTGGGTCTGAGATGGGGTCGAAGTGTTTGCAAAGCATGGGCTTCCTTCAAGTCTCAGTCCCTTCATCTGTGACATGTGGTGGCCAATGGAAGCGACCCCACAGCTTAGGAGGCTTCGGTGAGGTGATAGGTGTGAGCACAGGCACAGGTCCTGATGTGTAACCATAGGCTTAATGGAGCCCAGTACCGTTTTTGTTGAAGGGAGGCCTCCTTTGCAGCCTAGCAGCTCCCATTCTTGAACTGCAGAATCAGCAAAATCAGGAGAGGCCAGAACCGCCCTTGCTCCATGTGCTAGAGTAGCACATACCAGAGTATATTTTCATATGTAATTTCCACTAATTAAATTTTTGCATAACTGCCATGAGAGTTCTTTGCCCTGCATTCCCATCTGGGTTACATCCCAATGGAAATTTGGGAATACACAGCTTGAAATATTGCATTAAAATTTTAACTTGGGAAAGCAAGAATGCAAATTCATCAGGTCAGTATGTGGGAAATCAGTGCCTCCTTCACTGCTGGAGGATGTGTAAATGGGTGCAGCCTTTTTGTAGGGCAATTTGGCAATATCTTCCAACTCTACAGTAAACATATCCTTTGTATTTCCATGTTTAGGCATCTTTTCAGGGTGAAATATTTACACATATAAACAAAGAAGCAAAAACAAAGTATATCATGCAAATAGCAGCAAATTATTAATGAAAAAGAAACCTCCTAAATGTTCAGCAATTGAAATATGTTTAAATAAATTATGAATCACTTATATAATAGAATATTAGATAGTGGTTATTTTAAAAGGGGGGGATACTAACATGGAAATCTCTCCAACACATAATGTTAAGCACAGCCAGTGTGGTTCAGTGGTTGATCATCGACCTATGAACCAGGTGGTCACCGTTTGATTCCTGGTCAGGGCACATGCCCAGGTTTTGGTCTCAATCCCTAGTAGGAGGCATGCAGGAGGCAGCTGATCCATGATTCTCTCTCATGATTGATGCATCTGTCTATGTCTCCCTCTCCCTTCCTCAGTCCATAAAAAATATATTTTAAAAAGACATAATGTTAAGTAAATAAAGCGAAACAATACTGTACAATATAACTTCATTTCTGCAGCAAAGATACATATTTGCATATACATATGTGTGTTTGTAAAGTATAGGAAAGTACTTAGGAAAATACATACCAAACACATGAGAAAATTTTTATTAAGATGATGTTAATTAAGTGATAGTAGTTGTGTCTACTCACTTTTAGGGAGGGATTAGGGAGTCCTCCCCTTACCAAGAGTGCTCTGTAGGGTTCTCCTGCAAGTTCTTTGGGGCTGTGCACCTTGGCCCCACACACTCACCAAGGCCATGCTACTAAGCAGTCTGGCATCTGGCAAGACACCTCAGATTGGCATTTGGGCTTGCTGTTTGTTTTGCTCTTTGTTGTTCTCTGTGCTGCCTTGGGCAATTGTTCTCCACCCTGTACCGAGCTGCATGTCTTCTTCAGATACTCTGGTCCCTCCTTCAGCTGTAGGGGTCCTGGGTGTTGTACCCTTTGAGCATCCAAAGAGTCTGAGATGCTGGGTGTGAGCTAACTACCTGGGATGGCTGGTCTGAGCCCTCCTCTCTTGGCTCACTTAGTGTTCCTGTGATCTTAGAGTACCTCATCCTGGCCTCCCCATAGGTGCTCATGAGGTGCTTGTCCCAGATCTGACCCCCAAGGACAATCAGGCTTTCTCTTCATTCCTATAGTCATTGGAGTTTTACCTTTACACCCCCTTCTCTGAAATTCTGTAACATTCTTTTCTTGTCGTCCAGCTCATTGTAGCTCACCCACACAGGCCTCTCTCTAGGGACCTCTCAGTATGGAGCAGGGTAGGCCCAGAGACCACCCACCATCAAGAGTGGACCGTGTCTCTCCATCCCCAACGGCCCTGCCAGCTTGTGGTCTTTGAACATCCATCTCCTCAGATGAGCGACCTCACTACCTACCTTTGTGAAAAGGGGAGGTCCTCTGTCAACTCCTACTTAGAGATCTCAGCCCTGGATGGCTCCAAAGCACAACGCATTCACCATCTCTCCCAGAAGCACATTGAATCCTCCTGGAACGGGACCTCCAGGAGGCACCAGGTGGAATAACACGTAGCTTCATAGTTTATGCTCTTACTGTGAAAATCTACATCATACACAGAAAATTCTTTTCTTTGGCCACTTTTTCTAATGACACCAGGGAAAACGGTGCCAAGTTTTGTTGTAGCAATGCCTGAACTCTCCTGTTTGGATTTGCATCTATAAGAAAACGTACCATAATTAGATAGAAACCAGTTATGAAATAGAACAAATTAACTAGATTATGTTGTACATTTCCTGTTGTATTGCCTGACCACACACTCCCCTCTGGTGTTACTGAGGGTATAAATTGGGGCTGGGTTCAGTGTGTGCATTCACATCAAAGGCCAACATGAAGACAGGCACAGCCTTTGTTCTAGTGGCTTTTGTCATCTTGGGGATGGAGATGGCCTTCGCTCAGAGAGGTGGTCATGGAGGTAAGGGTGCTGAGGGGGTCCTACCTGAGAGCAGAGGAGGCTCAGAGCCCAGCTTCTTACCTGGGATGGTGGGCACAGGAAAAGGCTGCAGAGTGGAGATGTGGCATTGATCAGACCCACTTTCTTTAACCTTCAGGAGTGATCACCCTGCGTTTCCCATTCTACCTTTTTTATTTAATTCTCCTCTGAAGATATGCTTATTGATTTTAGAGAGAGAGGGCAAGGGATATATATATATATATATATATATATATATATATATATAGAGAGAGAGAGAGAGAGAGATCAAAGTGAGAGAGAACATCGATTGGTTGCCCACCATACATGCCCCAAATGGAGATTGAACCTGCAAATTTTCAGTATATGGGGTGATGCTGTAACCAACTGAGCCATACCAGCCAGGGCTGCATCTTCTTATCAGATCAGGTGGGGCCTTATTACAAGTTGGGGCTCTCTCTACATGTGCCTGGGATATAGGGCTCCGGGATGAACATGTGGTACGTTTGAGGTGGGAAGACGGATGTCTGGGATCAGAGATGTTTTTAATATCTTCTTCTAAAGTGGAAAGAAGAGGCTTATGACAGAGCAGGTTTCTTGCCTGCTGGGACTAGGCAGATTTTGCAGCAGGGAGAACATTCTCCTAAGGGCCTGACTGAAAATGGGGGCTTCAGTGTGAGGATGGATCTGCCGAGGCTGAGGGAGGGTCCAGGAGTACAAAGGAAGAAATGAAAGAGGTGGGAGTCCTGCCAGCACTGAGCCTGTCGACCTCTAACAGCAGTTCTCATACCTGGTTAGTGACTATTCCAAACTCCACAAACACCATTGTATGTTTCAGGGCACTGCCCCAGGGTGCCCAAAGGAACCTATGGGAATTGTGCTGTCCGCTGCAGAGGAGATAACTCATGTCCCAGGGGAATGAAATGCTGCAGCAATGGATGTGGCCGTGAATGCAAACATGCTATCTATTTTGTGAGTATAAATTGGTCAAGAACTGACAAGGGTGTTAACAACTCCCCAGTTGACTTTCCTGGGGCCGATGGATGTTCACATGTGCACAGCACATAATAATCTGGGTAACTCCAAGAGAAAGAGGTTGGAAGTGAATGGCAGAAGGACACCTGGCTGCATTATCTAAGACCCTCTCCTTGAAGTGAAGCCCTTTCCCTGTCTCTGTCCCCGAGGGGGCTCTCAGTTGAGACAAGTAACCATGATCCTAGATTCACAGGTCATTACTGACCCAGGGTTTGTCACCCTCCTTCCCCTTCCCCACCAAGGGGGCTTCACTCTTCCTTGAAAATGGGTGATCCTGGGAGGCAGAGGGAAAGGAAGGAGAACCCCAATTATGGAGTATCTCCTGTGTCAGTCAGGCATTGTGCTAAAGTTGAGATGAAAAGGTAAACACAGCTAGTTCATGGAGACAGAACTATGTAGATAATTACAACCCTGGGTGACCACAGGTTTGCACAAATTTCTACTAAGGTCTGTGGAGGCACAGGGAAGAGTTATGGTTTCGCCTCGGTGGGTGGATGAGTGGAGGTTGGTAAGATTGTCAGAGAGTAGAGAACTTTTAAGGAAGAGCTTAAAGGAGGCATAAAATTTGCCACAGTAAGGAAGGGCAGTACAGATGATGGGGCAATGTGGGTCCTACACTGGAGATGGGAAAGTGATTGAGATTGTGGTCAGTAGAATTTGCAACATCTCAGGAGAGGATCATCCAAGCCAGGGTCCAGAAAGGAATGAGCTGCCTTGCCAAAGAGTTTGGTTTACTGCTGGAGGTTTCTGAGCAGAGGAAATGTCATGGTGAAATTTATATTTTAAAAGGATGGTGTTGATGACCCTGTGGAGGAAGAATGGGGGATGTAAGCATGCCTGGAGACCAGCCGCAGAAGATTGCTCATGAATGCATGGATCCAGTGCTTGGCATAACATTTCTACACACCATTCCTGGCAAGTGTCTATCCCTTGACATGCAGTCTCAGAAGATGAAGATCTAAAATGGTGGAGCGGCCGATTCTAAAGAGCTTGTATCCAAAATAAATTTTATCTGTGGCATTATTGAGTCTATGTCATTCTTCCCATTTAGACATTCTTTCTAGTGGACCCTCTGTGGATGAACAGAACGGACTGTGTGCCCTGTACTGAGCCCATGAATACAAGGCACTCAGGATAGATCAGAGGCAAGGTCTGCCAGCTAGTTGCTTTCCTCCTTCCATGTCCATGTATCTAAACAGGGCAGAGGGCATGTTAATATTTTCTCAAGCATTCTGGGAATATGATTTTGGTCAAGAAAAACATGACCTTCTAGCACATAACAGGCCTATAGTAGCAGCCTTTAATAGGGAAGACTCAGAAGGAGTAGGAGCAGAAACAAATTTGGAGATACCCTATTCTAAGGCAATACACCGACATGCAGCAGGACTGGACGCCTAACTCTATGAGAGCAACCCTGGCCCTTGGAATGTGGGGCTTTGAGTGGCGAGGCTGGGAAGTGATTAGGTGTTAGGATAAGTTGGGACATAGGCTCTGTGGTTGGAGTCTTTGATTCAGAGTTTTCCTGAGGCAGAGGATAAGCCTGGGTCTCCCTTAGAAGCCCTGACAAAAGCGATGGTCTGGGCTGACCCTACAAGCTCCATCTCCCAGCGCTCTCTGTTCACTTTTCCACCTCGATTGCCCCACGTAGCCTTCTGCCATCATCTGCCCTGCCTGCTTGTCCCTGCTGTCTAGCACATCTTATTACCCCAGCAGCCCATGGCCTCGCCAGCCTTTGCATTGGAATGAGGGCATATTGGCTTTTATATCTTCTTTTACTGGCAGGTCAACCACACCCCAAATCCCACCATGCTTCTGTCTCTCTTGGTCATTACTGGGGGCTCATGAGCACACCCATAACATGTTCTCAAACAATTTCACCTATTATCTGCCATTCTGAATGCCAAGGTATGACCTTCCCCTGCAAAGATACTTGAGGATGGCATCCTACAACGTCCACTTTTGTTTCTGACCTTTAGTTAGTCCTGAAGTCTATACAGGTTCTGTAGGCATGCAGACATGTCAGACTCTGTGGTCACCCAGAGTTTGGAGACATATGTTAGGGGAGGATAATTAACACTCACCAGCACAGGCACTTTCACAGGTAGTATCTCACTTTACACTCACCACAACTCTATGATATCATCTCAGTAGCAGAATTTTTTGTAAATGTTACAGATGAAGAGACAGAGGGTCCAAGTAGCTAAATGACTTGCCCAACATTACACTCCTGTTTAAAAATTTTGTTTTTATTAAAGGTTTCAGGGAGAAGAGGGGTGAGGGAGAGAGAGAAACATCAATGATGAGAGAGAATCATGTATTGACTGCCTCTTGCATACCCTCCCACTGGAGATCCAGCCCATAACCTGGGCATGTGCCCTGACCAGGAATGGAACCATGTGATCCTGGTTCCTAGGTCGATGCTTAACCCCTGAGCCACACTGATCAGGACAAAGTTTGTTTCTTATTTCCAAATGAGCCCTTGACTTTGAGAAAAAAATATCACAGATCCCACAAAGGGCCTTTCGATGGAATGAACCGAAAGCCTTATTCTCTTGGAAGTCATATCCACTCCTTGCAAGGTGATTGAGAAAACAAAAAATGATACCCATAGAACCAATAAGCCAATAACAACCAGTCCACTCTTGCACTTAACAGCTCTCCCAGCCCAGTTTACAAAGAAAGTTAGCTTATTTCCACCTTCTTTCTCCAAATAATCATTTAACCAAATCTCAGTGTGTGAGGGCTAGGTGCAGTATGAGCTGTTTGGAAAGGCTGTGTGGAAAGTGTGAGTAGATCAGAATGGGAATGTTGGCTATGGAGTTGGGAAATGTGCTATTTTACTTCAGGAGGACTTTCTCACTGAGGTATACATTCTGGGGCACAGTCCTTACAGGACCTGGGAGAAATTTGACAGGTCCTATTTTAATCCAAGATTAATTAATAGAGCTTTGTTTGTAAGGACAAATAGTTTATTTTTAAACTTTTTATTATGGGAAAATGTAAACACATACAAAGCAGACAGAATAGTATAATGATATACCACATACCCATCACCCAGCTTCACCCACTGTTAATGTGTAATCATTCTTCTTTCATAATCCCATTCATTTCCCTTCATCTCATGCTATTTTGAAGGAAATTCTGGGCATTATTTTTATGACATACTAGAGGCCTGATGCATAAAATTCGTGCAAGAGTAGGCCTTCCTTCCCCTGGCTGTGGGCACCAACTTCCCTCTGGCACCAGGGACCCGGGCTTACTATATGTTTTGTATTTAGAAAGGTTTATATTTTTGTTGTAATAGTTATCTTATGCTAGCACCTTTAAATATTACCTTTCCTCCCTTCTTTTATTGTGGATGATTATCTGTAAGTGAACCACTATGAGTAATAGTCATAATAAACTTAGCTAATTTCATCTTTTTCTTCCACCCCTTCCCTGCCCCCAACCCCAACAACTTTGCTCTAGATTGTCTTAATTCAGGGTGAACACTTTGGAAGTTATATAAATGTCTTTAAGGATGTTGTACATCTGAAACTAATGTAATATTGTATGTCAACTGTAACTGATAATAAAACAGGAAAAACTGTCCTGATTATTCTTGATTTTTAGGACTTTCAGATAAGTTTTAGTATTAGTTTATGAATTTTCATTTAAAAATCTTTCTAAGATTTTCATTGGAATTCCATTAAATTTCAATTTTGGGAAAACTTATATCTTCATGTTCGTGAATTTTCTAATCCATGAACACCATATACGACTCTGTTTATTATGATCTTTTCACTTTTTTCTTAGTAATATTATGTAGTTTTCTGAATATAATTTGTTAGATTTATACTTAGGTAATTGATTGTTTTGGATGACACTGTGAAGGCATTTAAAATTTTATTCTTCAAGTGTAAGACTTAAAAGCTTTTAACTAGTCTTTCCTCTCCTCAGGCATCTGCGAGCACCAATGCAGAGCAGGCAGGGACTGTGGGCAAGGAGAACAGTGCATCAGGGAGGGCTGTGGTCACGTCTGCTCCTCCATGATTCAAATTGGTAAGTCTTTTTTAAATTTCAATTTCCTTATTTTTAATTTTACAATTACACTTTACTTTCAGTATTATTGTACATTGGGTTCAAGTGCACAGCATAGTGCTTGGACAATCATATACTTTACAAAGTGTTCCCCCTGATATTTTCAGAACCCAGCTGTCACCACACATAATTATTATAATACTAGAGGCCCAGTGCACTGGTCGGGTTTCTCTGCTCTGCCTGCAGGAATCGGGACAAAACCTGCAGTCCAATGCCACCTGCCACTCCTGCTCATCCCAGCCCCGCTGCGCCTGCCACAGGCTCTCTCCCAGTCAGTCCCGATCTGGAGAGGCTTGCACTGCTGCAGTGGAGCTCACAAACCATGAGCCCTGTGTCTGACACCCATCCTGAGGAGGGCGGGGGGGCCTGGATGTGATTGGGCCCTCCATGACGGTGGTGGGACACCCTTGCTGGCCCTGGATCAGGATCTGTCCTCTGCAACTCTCCCTCACTGACGTTCCTGCTGGTTGTCTGGAGCCACCTGGCAGCCGCTTTTATATCATTTCTCCCTTGCGGAGCTTCTAGGAAGGGGAGGTGACCACAGTGTCTGAGGCTGACTTCCCGGAGGCTGACAGTGTGGTCAGGATTCTGCTGGCGGCACTGGTCCATGGGTGCCTGGCTATTCTCTGGAGATTGGACCTACAGGACTACTGAGGGAGTGAGTGGCTGCTTCAGGGCTGAATGGCCCATGGGGTGAACGGTGCTCCCGCTGTAAGCGCACTAACTACCACGGGGCAACTCCTGCATAGAGTGTCTGCCCCCTGGTGGTCAGTGGTCGTCATAGGGAATGGTCGTTCGGTTGTTTGTTCGCTTAGGCTTTTTTTATATATATATATACTAGAGGCCCAGTGCACAAAAATTTGTGCACTCGGGAGTTGGGGGTCCCTCAACCCGGCCTGTGCTCTCTCGCAGTCTGGGACCCCTTGGGGGTGACCACTTGCTGGATTTGGCCGGCTCTCCGGGGGATTTGGCCTAAGCTGGCAATCAGACATCCCTCTGGCAGCCCGGCAGCCCTCGGGAGGATGTCCACTTGCCAGCGGGGAGCAGACTTAAGCTGCAGTCAGACATCCTTAGTGCTGCTGAGGAGGCAGGTGAGGCTCCCACCACCCCTGCTGTACTGGCAGCCATCAGCCTAGCTTGTGGCTGAGCAGAGCTCACCCGTGAGAGCGCACTGACCACTAGAGGGCAGCTCCTGCATTGAGCATCTGCCCCCTGGTGGTCAGTGTGTGTCATAGTGACCAGTCATTCCCAGTCTTTCTGCTGTTAGGGTCAGTTTGCATATTACCCTTTTACTATATAGGATAGAGGCCTGATGCACGGGTGAGGGCGGGCTGGTTTGCCTTGAAGGGTGATCAGATCAGGTTGGGGTCCCTACTGGGGTGCCTTGCCAGCCTGAGTGAGGGGCTGATGGCTGTTTTCAGCTGGTCACATCCCCTTCAGGGTGAGGGTCCCCGCTGGGGTCCCTGGCCAGTCTGCGTGAGGGGCTGAGGGCCCTTTTCAGGCTGGCCGGCGTCAGTAGCTCCCAGCCTCTTTTTTTTTTTTTTATTCTGGGATTTATTTACCTTCTATAGCTGTCACTGGAGCTGAGAGCCAGCTCCAACTCTGAGGCCCAGCTCTAGCTCTGAGGCCGTGGCTGGCTGAAAGCAAGTATCTGGGGTTTGTTTAGCTTCTATAATTGAGACATTGTTGCTTCCAGAGCTCAGAGCTGGTCCCTGGCAGGTGAGGACCTTGGCTTCCTCCATCACTGGAGCAAGGAAGCCTCATGTTCGCTTCAGCTGCGTGGCCACCATCCGCCATCTTTATTGGCAGTTAATTTGCATATCCTGCTGATTAGCCAATGGGAAGCATAGCGGAGGTATGGTCAATTACCATGTTTGTCTATTATTAGATAGCATAGACAAGTGGCCTGGTGCATGAAATTGGAGCACATTGAAAGGGAATTAAAGAGGATGTGAGTGTGAGGGAGTCCCTGCTTCTGAAATTCAATGACATGAATTTTAGCTATTACTTTGCCAAATAAATGGAATTAACAGATATCATTTAAAAGAGCACTCAGCTTAATATTAAAAAGTCTGGCTACCAAGTCAAGTCTGTTTTCAACTTTTTGCCAGCGTTGTAAATTGTTTGCAATATCGGCCCATTTGTGGTTGCATGTCATGGTTATGAATAAATGAGCTTTCCATACTGTGTTACAACTGCCATCGCATCCTGATATCGCTGCTGCATATTTCTGGGACTGTCCTCAAAAGATGATGGAAGTATTATAATTTACCAATCTGCACATTGTCATTTTCACATCCTGATTTGAGATAATCCATCAAACCACGATATATTTTGACTCTCACTTGGATTGGTTTGCTTTGATGAAATTTATCTGATTGGCCTCCATTTTTGAATATGAATCCATGATAAACTGTTGAGTTAATTTTCCTGCCATTAAAATAGGATTGAACGTGTTCTGCATGCAGAGATGAAATCCATAATACTGCATTTGTGTGACTTGTGTCCTTACATTTTGTCTAGTGTTATTGTTGATTACACTGTTGTCTCTGAGTCTTAATGCAATATCTGTTCCCCAGCCTTTGTCACCATGTGGGAAAAGAATAGGATATGTCATTGCATCTAATGTAGGCAACAGGATATTGACTTGTTTCATTTTAGTGGCATTTGGATTCTTGGGATCTGGTTTACAATGAATGAGAAAGTCCCTTTCAAAAGGAGGTTCTCCATCTTTGTTTCTGAATATGACAGCAACCTCGGTTACACGGGGAGAATTATATCTACGTGGGTCAATGTTCCGATCGTACTTAATTGCCATTGTTACCTCTGTGGGAGCAATACCTTTTGCTGCTGCTTCAGATTGGGCTTCCTTTTCTACCTCTCGTAGCATCTTGTATGATTTTGTTAACGCATTTATTTCATTAAATGAGGTTGTTGATGTTGATCATGAGTCTTTCTGAGCAGCCCTGGTTTTCTGGCATTGCTGATCTTTTACTTGTAGCTTTGGCTGTATCCAAAATATAGAGTTGAGCAAACTTCTGAGAAACACCATCCGAAGGATGTAAAGTTGCAGTACGGTGATAAACTTGTCCGTGTATTCTAAAACAATATGGCCCATATCCTGATGGTGATGCAATATTTGCACCCATTGAAGCAAAAACAAAGTCACTATTTATGGAATGGATATTTTCCACGAAATTTTTACTATCAGAATATTCGTTTGTCGTTAATCTTTTTAAATATGTCGCGTAATCTGGAAAATGTATATCATTTGGCCAGACTTTCCCTTTGCTACAACATCGAGTAAATTTCCCATCGGATGGTTTTTCATCAGAGAAATAGCGTGATGGGCAAAATTCACATCTCACAGTCATTCCACCACAACTATGTTTGAGAATTACGTCCTCATGTATCCATTTTCGCTGAGAAGTCAGTTCCTACCAGAATTGGTAGTACTTGTTGATGACTGTTCTCTAGACATATTCTGTTGTCGCCACCGCCTTATTTCAACTTCAAAGGCAGGTTGGTCTTTAGTCATTTTCTATCTTTGGCACCAGTGTTTTTTGGCATCAGAGTGACGTGTTCCCAACAGCTGGTCTTCAGATACTTTCTATCTCAGGCGCCGCCTTCTTTCAAGATCAGACGCACACTGCTCTGCAGACAATTTCTGTCAATAACGCCAGCATCTTTTGGCTGCAGAGCTGCGTTGTATCAACAGTTGTTCTTTAGACATAGTCCCACCTCTTAACTGTCATGGTCTGAGATGCAGGTGAATGAGAGTCCTGGGTGTCAGGCTGCTGAGAGCTGTCTGAACAATGGCTGATTCTGGCTGATTCTATCAGTTTCCTCCCTGCTGTCAGTTTCCACAGCTGTGATGAAGAAGCTGGGGTGACAGAGGGAGCCACGTCCTCCAAGCCACCCTCTCTCTCGCTCTGCTCTATGTCCAGCAGCCTCCTGCTCAGCCAAGTCTTCCGAACCTCCTGCTCTTCGTTCGCTCTCCGGCTCTGCTCTCCTCCAGCCAAGGTCCTGGGAGCCCGTAGGCATGGCTTGGTCTGGCCGACCTCACCTCCCAGGGCCAGAAAAGGTTCCGGGAGCCCGTGACTGCCTTTGCCTCCTGGGGCCCTTGACATCTGTGTATGCAAATTAACACGCCATCTTTGTCAGGATAATTTGCATATTCACTCCTGCTTAGCTGGTGGTCGTGGCTTGTAGGCATCACAGAGAGATGGTCAGTTTGCATCTTTCTCTTTTATTAATATAGACTAGAGGCCCGGTGTACAAAATGCACATGTAGGGTCCCTAGGTCTGGCCAGAGATCAGGTTCCCTGCCTCCCCACCCCTTCCTTCCCTCCGCCTGCCGCCGCCATAGGCTGCAGCTGCCTGACGCAGGTCGTCTGCCATGTTCCATGCCACCCCCTGGTGGTCAGCGCATGTCATTGTGAGCGATCTAACTCCTGGTATCATGGTCGAACTGCCAAGGGGACACTTTGCATGTTAGCCTTTTATAGAGAGATTATTGACTATTTTCTCTATGCTGTACTTTTTATCCCTGTGACTATTCTCTAACTAGCAACTTGTACTTCTTAATCCCTTCACCTCTTTCACCCAATCCCCCAACACCTCCTAATAGGTACATCTTCACTTCCTTCCATCCAGGCCTGTCCAGGGAAGTATTTTTTACACAAAAGTTTGAGAAACTGTAAAATACTGAAAATATTTTAACTTTTCACTATTTGGCAACAATCATAATTTTATATGAGTTTTCACTTTTAAATCACATACATTTTAAAAACAACTTCAATTGTGTTTATGAAATGTTTACTTGTTCTTAGGGAAAGCTTCAATAATCCTTTGCAATGAGTCGGCATCCCCCAGAGGGGGAAGAGAGAGAAAAGCACATATTCGGCAACCTCTCTGTGCCAGGTCTTTTCAAATACATTATTTTACTGAGTCCTGAGAGCTTTACTGATGGGACCACTATCTTACAGACGAGGAAACGGATGAATGAATCAAATGCTTTTTTCCTTGCTCACTTGCCCTGATTCCTCTCTACCTTCTTAAGTTCTTTGGATTACACTGTACATGGTGACCCCAGGGCTGTCATACCTAACAGTGTCCCAATTTGCACTAAAGGTCAGACTCCTCCTCCTCCAGGGAAAGCAGAGCCTGACCACAGGCTCAGGAGCAAACCTGGCATCGTGTTAGCTCCATTGCGCCATCTGCTGGTTGTCATCACCCAGTGCATGACCCACATGGCAGAACTAGCTAGAGGTGTCAATGCAAAGGTGCATTTAATCTCCATAACATCTTTTTGCAAACATAATTACTTGTCTTGCATGCTCTTAGAAACTGGGCCTCAAAGAGATTATGTGCTCCTCACACATCAGGCAGCTAATAAATGACAGGTCTCTTCACCTACAAAGCCAGAACACTTCCTAGCACACCACGCTGCCTCCCTCAATGATGTAATTGCGAGGGAACATTATCCACATCGTTCTGTAGTTTCCTTCAAACCATTCAAACTCTAAGGAAAACCCCCACCCAGCATCTTTGCATTGAGTGACCAAAAAGTGTGTTCCAGTGTGATAGCTGCTGGCCATACTTGGACTTATTTTCATGGCCAACCTCCCCACTTGGACCACTTCTTCCTGCTCAGACCCATCTCTTCCTGTTCTCTGAGAGGCCCAATGGGAACAAGTAATCTCTATCCTAATGAGGTTTCCACCCAAACCACCTCTGTTTCCCCTAATCAGGACTCACAGAGCCCCATCCTGAGGCACCGAGACAGGAGGCCACGGGGGCTTCTGACCGGGGAACGCTCCTGGGGCTGTCGTCCTTGCCCTGGTTCATGGTTGGACGTGGCTGCTAGCTCCACAGAGAATGAGTTTTTTTGTTTTTGTTTTTAATATATTTTGTTGATTTTGATTTCAGAGAGGGAAAGAAAGAGAAAGAGAGAGAGAGAGAGAGAGAGAGAGAGAGAGAGAGAGAGAGAGAGAGAGAAATATCAATGATGAGAAAGAATCATCTATTCGCTGCCTTCTGCATGCACCACACTGGAGATCAACCCCACAACCCAGGCATATGCCCTGACTGGCAATTGAACTGTGACCTCCTGTTTCATAGGTAGACCACTGAGCCACAGCTGTGCCAGAATGCGGTTTAAAGATTGAAACCCTGGCCCCTCCTTTCCCTGGATCTGTGGTTTTGTGCCAACTCCCACAACCTCAGAGTCTCATTCAAAAATGGGGATAATAAAGGGGGTGGGGGTGATATTTCCTGCCTCACAGTGTTTTCTAAGGATTAAATGAGATTGTGTTAAGCACCCAACCCAGTGCCTGGCACATAACAAGTGCTCAGTAAATGGTAGCCAGGAAATAGGTGAGGTGTTGGTGTAGATATGCATCTTCCCTGAGTTCCCTGGGTCAGGAAGGACCATGGCATCTGTGGAGGTGGTATCTTGAGGCCTGGGCACAGGCACACATCCTGTTGGCTTTAGGCTTTGCCACTTGTTGGCTGTGGGCCATTTGGTGACCTTGTGTGTTAGCTCTGTAAGGCCTGTAGTCTTTAGTCAGCCTATTTGTAAGGCTTTAGATTCATATTTCCTACTGGCTCATAAGGAACCTTTTAAAATGTCATAAACAATAAGACCCTCCTCAGATAGCAGAAGTGCTCAGGAAACCACTGATTGTCATTGCCTGTGCTGCTCTGCGGCTGACCTCATGGGAGGGGGATGAGCAAGAAGAGTCTCAGGGTCCACTCCTCCTCTCCCGTCTTCCCCCACTACAGGAAGCGAATTTAATTCCTGTCGCCCCGAAGAAGGAAATAAACAAAAACTGGAAAGGAGCAGGTCAGACTCTCAGATGACTTTGTGAAGAAACTCCACCTTTCAAACAAGGAGACTCCACTGGAGAAGAAACAGACGCTTCAGGAAGTCAGTGTTTGTGCAAAGCTGTAGCCGAGAGTCTCTGTTCCTCTCCTCCCCAAAGGTGAGCAAAGCTCTGGAATCACACAGGAGAGGAGCCCATTCTCCAAGCAGTCTGTCCGGATCCGAGAATAAGTGCATTCGGGGTTACAGCATCCTCTATCCAAGAGTTGGGAGCAGGAACCTGGGGTCTGATCTCCTCCCATCAGGCCTGGCAGCCTCATACCAGAACCTAAGCCCAGGTCTGACAGCCTGGCTCACTGGGGGTGAGCGTGTGCCCACATTGGCCCAGTTTCCGAAAGCCACAGGGATGCCAGGCTCACTACTGATCAGCAGAATGGGTGTGATCTCCAGCCCCAGTGAGGGCGTGTGCCGGAGACAACCAATCAATGTGTCTCTCTCACGTCAATGTTTCTCTCCCTCTCTCGGGAAAAAATTGTTTTAATTAATTAAGCTGTATTAAATACAACAGCATCAACATATAATTTAAAAACAACCCATTTGCATTCGTAATCTATTATTTGTCCAATCCACCCACAATCCTTGGGGTATTCTTTGCCTTGCCGGCTCCTTGCAAGTGCTTACTGTTTACCAGAACTGGAAACGATTGCCTCTCAGTTGTATAAGTGCATTCCAGTCCCCATAACAGCAGGTCTAACGTATAAGTTTTTGTCCATTTCTCAGATGAAGACTTATCTTAAGGGTCAGCCTTCTCTGATAATTGCTCACCCATTCCTGGAGTTCCTATCTTCAAAAAATATTGTCTGGGACTGGTGAACTGAGCGGCCAGTTAGGTGTTCGAATGATTTGGCAAGTATAGAAAATGACTCTTTGGAATATGAAATTTCAGGGAAAAATGGAATTCTAGCAAATTTAGGAGTCCAAACACAGAAGCTGCTGCACCCTCGAGGTCTCACATGCTAGCCTGAAAAAAATGGAAAAAAAGCTCAATGGCTGCATGTGTGAAGGGTAGGTTTTGTAGGCTGAGGACATGTAGGGATTTCCAATGTCTGGAATCAGACTTCTTTATTAATGTGTTTTTTATTGAGTTAAAGTACACATTACAAAATTTACCATCATAACCATTTTTATTTATTTTTTTAAAAATATATTTTTCTTGATTTGAGAGAGGAAGGGAGGAGAGGGAGATAAAAAACATCAATGATGAGAGAGAATAATTGATTGGCTGCCTCTTGCACAACCCCTACTGGCAATCAAGCCTGCAACCTGGGCCCATCATATTCATTTTTAAGCGTATAGTTCAGTGGTATTAAACTCACTCATATTGTTGTGTAGCCATCACCACCATGCATCCCCATAACTCTTTTCATCTTGTAAATCTGAAACTCTATACCATTAAACAATAACTCCCCATTCTCTCCACCCACCAGTTCCTGGCAACCATCTTTATACTTCCTGTCTCTATGATATGACTACTCTAAGTACTTCATATAAGTGGGACCACACAATATTTGTCTTTTTGTGACTGGCTTATTTCACTTAACATGATGTCCTTAAGGTTCACCCATGTTGTGGCATACTGGAGAATGTCCTTCCTTTTTAAGGCCAAATAATATTCCCTTATATTTACATACTACATGTTACTTATCCATTTATTGGTCAATGGACACTCTAGCTGTTTCCATGTTTACTGATGAATCATGTTGCTATAAACATGAGTGTACAAATAGCTCTTTGAAATCCTGCTTCCAATTCTTGGGGTATATACCCAGAAGTGGAATTGCTGGATTATGTGGTAATTCTATATTTAATTTTTTGAGGAACCTCTGTTCTTCACTTAATTTTTCATATATGTGTGATGGTGGCTGCAGACACCTGGATATTATCAAGTAGTAATATGTCATGAGAACTTGCCAGATTTCCAATTTTGTGAATGTCACTAGAAATCAACTATTTATGGAGACATTTTGTTTAGTTCTTCACAGAAATAAAGGTTTCATCAGGTAGGTGAGGTGTTCCTCACTTCCATGTACATGAAAACATTTGGGAGCTTTTCTGAACTTCCCCATTGGCAGTTCCCCATTGGTGGGTCTGAGATGGGGTCGAAGTGTTTACAAAGCATGGGCTTCCTTCAAGTCTCAGTTCCTTCATCTGTGACATGTGGTGGCCAATGGAAGCGACCCCACAGCTTAGGAGGCTTCGGTGAGGTGACAGGTGTGATACAGGCACAGGTCCTGGTGTGTAACCGCAGGCTTAATGGAGCCCAGTATCATTGTTGAAGAAAGGCCTCCTTTGCAGCCTAGCAGCTCCCATTCTTGAACTGCAGAGTCAGCAAAATCAGGAGAGGCCATAACCACCCTTGCTTCATCCTGGAAACTCCATGTGCTAGAGTAGCACATAGCAGACTATATTTTCATATGTAATTTCCACTAATTAAATTTTTTCATAACTGCCATGAAAGTACTTTGCCCTGCATTCCCAACTGGGTTACATCCCAATGGAAATATGGGAATATACAGCTTGAAATATTGCATTAGAAATTTAACTTGGGAAATCAAGAATGTAAATTCATCAGGTCAGTATGTGGGAAATCGGTGCCTCCTTCACTGCAGGATGATGTGTAAATGGGTGCAGCCTTTTGTAGGGCAATTTGGCAATATCTTCCAACTCTACAGTAAACATATTCTTTGTATTTCCATGTTTAGGCATCTATTCAGGGGGAAATACTGACATATATAAACAAAGAAGCATGTACAAAGTATACCATGCATATAACAACAAATTATTAATGAAACAGAAACCTCCTAAATGTTCAGCAATTGAAATATGTTTAAATAAATTATGAATCATTTATATAATAGAATATTAGATAGTGGTTATTTTAAAGGGGGGGAATACTAACATGGTAATCTCTCCAACACATAATGTTAAGCACAGCCAGTGTGGCTCAGTGGTTGATCATCGACCTATGAACCAGGTGGTCACTGTTTGATTCCTGGTCAGGGCACATGCCCAGGTTTTGGTCTCAAACCCTAGTAGGGGGCATGCAGGAGGCAGCTGATCCATGATTCTCTCTCATGATTGAAGCATCTGTCTATCTCTCCCTCTCCCTTCCTCAGTCAATAAAAACTCCAACACATAATGTTAAGCACAGCCAGTGTGGTTCAGTGGTTGATCATCGACCTATGAACCAGGTGGTCACTGTTTGATTCCTGGTCAGGGCACATGCCCAGGTTTTGGTCTCAAACCCTAGTAGGGGGCATGCAGGAGGCAGCTGATCCTTGATTCTCTCTCATGATTGAAGCATCTGTCTATCTCTCCCTCTCCCAAAATCAATAAAATATATTTTTAAAAAAAAAGACATAATGTTAAGTAAATAAAGCAAAACAATACTGTACAATATTACTTCATTTCTGCAGCAAAGATACATATTTGCATATACATATGTGTGTATGTAAAGTATAGGAAAGTACTTAGAAAAATACATACCAAACACATGAGAAAATTTTTTTAAAGATGATGTTAATTAAGTGATAGTAGTTGTGTCTAAGTCACTTTTAGGGAGGGATTAGGGAGTCCTCCCCTTACCAAGAGTGCTCTGTAGGGTTAACCTGCAAGTTCTTTGGGGCTGTGCACCTTGACCCACACACTCACCAAGGCCATGCTACTCAGCAGTCTGGCATCTGGCCAGACACCTCGGATTTGCATTTGGGCTTGTTCTTTGTTGTGCTTTCTGTTGTGCTCTGTGCTGACTTGGGCGTTTGATCTCCACCCTGTACTGAGCTGCATGTCTTCCTCAGATACTCTGGTCCCTCCTTCAGACAGAGGGGTCCTGGGTTGTACCCTTTGAACATCCAAAGAGTCTGAGATACTGGGTGTGAGCTAACTACCTGGGATGGCTGGTCTGAGCCCTCCTCTCTTGGCTCACTTAGTGTTCGTGTGATCTTAGAGTGCCTCATCCTGGCCTCCCCATAGGTGCTCATGAGGTGCTTGTCCCAGATCTGACCCCCAAGGACAAAGCAGGCTTCTCTTCATTCCTATAGTCATTGGACTTTTACCTCTATACCCCTTCTCTGAAATTCTGTAACAGTCTTTTCCTGTAGTTCAGCTCATTGTAGCTCACCCACACAGGCCTCTCTCTAGGGACCTCTCAAATGGAGCGGGGTAGGCTCAGAGACCACCAGCCATCAGGGTGGACCTGTCTCTCCATCCCCAGGGCCCTGCCAGCTTGTGGTCTTTGAACATCCATCTCCTCAGATGAGAGACCTTACTACCTAACTTTGTGATGAAGGGGAGGTCCTCATTCCACCGCTACTTGGGGATCTCAGCCCTGGATGGCTCCAAAGCACAACCCGTTCCCCATCTCTCCCAGAAGCACATTGAATCCTCCTGGAACGGGACCTCCAGGAGGCACCAGGTGGAATAACACCAACCTGCATAGTTTAAGCTCTTACTGTGAAAATCTAAATCATACATAGAAAATTCTTTTCTTTGGCCACTTTTTCTAATGAAACCAGGGAAAACAGTGCCAAGTTTTGATGTAGCAATGCCTGAACTCTCCTGTTTGGATTTGCATCAACAAGAAAACGTACCGTAATTATAGAGAAACCAGTTATGAAATAGAACAAACTAACTAGATCATGTTGTACATTTCCTGTTCTATTGCCCCAGCCCACACTATCTCTGGTGTCACTGAGCGTATAAATTGGGGCTGGGCTCAGTGTGCGCGTTCACATCAAAGGCCAACATGAAGACAGGCACAGTCTTTGTTCTAGTGGCTTTTGTCATCTTGGGGATGGAGATGGCCTTCGCTCAGAAACGTCCTCCTGGAGGTAAGGGTGCTGAGGGATCCTACCTGAGAGCAGAGGAGGCTCAGAGCCCAGCTTCTTACCTGGGATGGTGGGCACAGGAACAGGCTGCAGAGTGGAGATGTGGCATTGATCAGACCCACTTTCTTTAACCTTCAGAAGTGATCACCCTGCGTTTCCCATTCTTCTTCTTCTTTTTCTAAATCGTAATCCCAGGACATGCTTATTGACAAGAGAGAGAGAGAGAGAGAGAGAGAGAGAGAGAGAGAGAGAGAGAGAAAAGAGAGAAGAGAGAACATCTATTGGTTGTCTACCATACGCGCCCTGAGTGGGGATTGAACCTGCAAACTTTCAGTATGTGGGGTGGTGCTCCAACCCACTGATCCACACCAGCCTGGGCCCCACCTTCTTATCAGATTAGGTTGGGCCTTATTAAAAGTTGGGGCTCTCTCTACATGTGCCTGGGATGTAGGGCTCCAACACTGAGTAGCCCCGGGATGAACATGGGGTATGTGTGAGGTGGAAAGATGAATGTCTGGGATCAGAGATTTTTCTATTATCTTCTTCTAAGGAGGAAAGAAGAGGCTTATGACAGAGCAGGTTTCTTGCCTGTGGAACTGGGCAGCCTTTGTAGCAGGGAGAACATTCTCCTAAGGGCCTGACTGAAAATGGGGGCTTCAGTGTGAGGGTAGAGCTACAAAGGCTGAGGGAGGGTCCAGGAGTACAAAAAAGAAATGAAAGTGGTGGGATTCCTGCCAGAAGTGAGCCCGTAGACCTCTAACAGCTGTTTTCATACCTGGTTAGTGACTATTCCAGACTCCAAAAACACCATTGTATGTTTCAGGGGGAAACAGACCTGGAGTCTGCCCCAAGGTGCCCAAAGATACCGCTGGGATTTGTGCTGAAATGTGCTCAGGAGATTACTCATGTCCCAGGGGAATGAAATGTTGCAGCAATGGATGTGGCCATGATTGCCGACCTGCTATCCATGTGGTGAGTATAAATCAGTCAAGAGCTGACAAGGGTGTTAACAACTCCCCAGTGGACTTTCCTGGGGCCGATGGATGTTCATATGTCCACTGCACACAGAAGTCTGGGTAACTCCAAGAGAAAGATGCTGGAAGTGAATGGCAGAAGGACACCTGGCTGCATTATCTAAGACCCTCTCCTCAAAGAGAAGCCCTTTGCCTGTCTCTGTCCCCAAGGGGCTCTCAAATGAGACAAGTAACCATGATCCTCGATTCACAGGTCATTACTGACCCAGGGTTTGTCACCCTCCTCCCCTTCCCCACCAAGGGGGCTTCACTCTTCCTAGAAAATGGGTGATCCTGGGAGGCAGAGAGAAAGGAAAGAGAACCCCAATTATGGAGTAGCTCCTGTGTCAGTCAGGCATTGTGCTGAAGTTGAGATAAAAAGGTAAACACAGCTCGTTCATGGAGACAGAACTATGTAAATAATTACAACCCAGGGTGACCACAGCTTTGCACAAATTTCTACTGAGGTCTGTGGAAGCACAGGGAAGAGTTATTCGTTTTGCCTTGGAGGGTGGATCAGTGGAGGTTGGTAAGATTGTCAGAGAGTAGAGAACATTTAAGGATGAGCTTAAGGAGGCATAAAATTTGCCACAGTAAGGAAGGGCAGTACAGATGATGGGGCAATGTGGATCCTACGCTGGAGATGGGAAAGTGATTGAGATTGTGGTCAGTAGAAGTTGCAACATCTCAGTAGAGGATCATCCAAGCCAGGGTCCAGAAAGGAATGAGCTGCTTTGCCAAAGAGTTTGGTAGATTACTAGAGGTTTCTGAGCAGAGGAAATGTCATGATCAAATTTATATTTTAAAAGGGTGGTGTTGATGACCCTGTGGAATAAGAATGGATGGTGTAAGCCTGCCTGGAGACAGCCCCAGAAGATTGCTCATGAATATATCCATCCAGTGCTTGACTTAACATTTTCCACACACCATTCTTGGCAAGTGTCTATCCCTTGACGTGCAGTCCCAGAAGATGAAGATCTAAAGTGGTGGAGAGGCCGATTCTGAAGAGCCTGTGTCCAAAATAAATTTTACCTGTGGCATTATTGAGACTGTGTCATTCTTCCCATTTAGACATTCTTTCTGGTGGACCCTCTGTGGATGAACAGAATGGACTGTGTGCCCTGTACTGAGCCCATGAAGACAAGGCACTCAGGATAGATCAGAGGCAAGGTCTGCCAGCTAGTTTCTTTCCTCCTTCCATGTCCATGTATCTAAACAGGGCAAAGGGCATGTTAATATTTTCTCCAGCATTCCGGGAATATGATTTTGGTCAAGAAAAAAATGACCTTCTAGCACATAACAGGCCTATAGTCGCAGCATCTATTAGGGCTGACTCAGAAGGAGTAGTAGCAGACGCAACTGTGGAGATATTCTATTTTAAGGCAATACACCGACATTGTAGCAGGACTGGATGCCTAACACTTTGAGAGCAACCCTGGCCCTTGGGATGTGGGGCTTTGAGTGGCGTGGCTGGGAAGTGGTCAGGAGTTAGGATAAGTTGGGACATAGGCTCTGTGGGTGGAGTCTTTGATTCAGAGTTTTCCTGAGGCAGAGGATAAGCCTGGGTCTCCCAAAGAAGCCCTGACAAAAACATGGTCTGGACTGACCCTACAAGCTCCATCTCCCAGCGCTCTCTGTTCACTTTTCCACCTCGATTTCCCCACGTAGCCTCTGCCATGGTCTGCCCTGCCTGGTTGTCCCTGCCGTCTAGCACATCTTATAACCCCGGCAGCTCATGGCCTCGCCAGCCTGTGCATTGGAATGAGGGCATATTAGCTTTGATATCTTTTTTTATGGCTGGTCATCCACACCCCAATCCCACACTGCTTCTGTCTCTCTTGGTCATTACTGGGGGCTCATGAAAACACCCATAACATGTTCTCAAACAATTTCACCTACTATCTGCCATTCTGAATGCCAAGGTATGACCTTCCCCTGCAAAGACATTTGAGGATGGCATCCTACAACATCCACTTAGGTTTCTGCCCTTTAGTTAGTCCTGAAGTTTATACAGGTTTTGTAGGCATGCAGACCTGTCAGACTCTGTGGTCACCCAGATTTTGTAGCCATATGTTAGGGGAGGATAATTAACACTCACCAGCACAGGCACTTTCACATGTAGCATCTCACTTTACACTCACCACAACTCTATGATATCATCTCAGTAGCAGAATTTTTTGTAAATTTTACAGATGAAGAGACAGAGTGTCCAAGTAGCTAAATGACTTGCCCAACATTACACTCCATTTTAAAAAATTTTTTTTATTAAAGGTTTCAGGGAGAAGAGGGGTGAGGGAGAGAGAGACAGAAACATCAATGATGAGAGAGAATCATCAATTGGTTGCCTCCCACATGGCCCCCACTGGGGACTGAGCCCACAACCTGGGCAAGTGCCCCTCTGGGAATTGAACCATGACCTGCTGGTACATAGGTTGATGCTCAACCACTGAGCAAAACCAGCCAAGCCCAACACTCTTAATGAGTAGAGGAGCCATTCTTCTCTACCATGTCTGTTTGACTTTTAGGTAAATGCTCCATGTCCTGTACCATGCTGACCTTCTCTCTAAAAGAGGGAAGATATTCACTGGCAGAGCTCTCCTGGTCAGTTGTTACAGTCTCAGTAGAAAGACATGTATGGATTATCTATGTTTTATATTTAACAGCAGGACAGGGAGGGTGGAGCAAAGGGCATTGACTGGGTCTTTTCTCTTTCCACACCGTTATCTGCAACGGGCTTTATAAGCTTTAAAGGAAAGGTTTCCCAGGAACCTTTGGGATTCCCCTGCCCACCCATATTTATATTTTTAAAAATGAAGAATTACATGTATATATTTGGTAGGCATTTTTCAGTCAGCCAAAGCTCTTCATGACCTCTGGGCTGGCTGCCTCTCCCATGTACAGCCTATGTGTGGTCCCTGACCCCCATCATTCCCCAATTCTATGCCATGAGGTAGAGTTGGCTCCACCTCTCTAACATAGCAGCAATGTACCTATGTGTGTAGTTGGGTCATCGAAATCTGAGACTTCCTCCAGCCTGGCCAGGTAGCTTTTGAGTCCCTCACCATCAGTGCATGCATACTTTAGACAAGGAATTCATATAAAAGCCTGTTTTGGGAAAGACTTTTTAAAGTGCTCTTTTTTATGTGATTATTCATTTACCTTCTTGAAATGCCAAGCTCCAGAGCAAGTCAAGGCGTAGCACATGCATAAGGTCTGCTTACTGGGCTGTTCCTCTTGCTCTGGTTTTTGCTCTTCTGGAAGTCTGTTAACAGATAGTGGTAGGAAGGTATCCCTGGAGGCAATGCCTTTCAAAGTTTGTTTTTTTTTTAGAAAAGTCTATATTTTCATTGACTTTAGATAGGAAGGGAAAGGGAGAGAGAGAGATAGAAACATCAATAATGAGAGAGAATCATGTATTGGCTGCCTCCAGCATACCCTCCCACTGGACAGCCAGCCCATAACCTGGGCATGTGTCCTGACCAGGAATCTAACCGTGTCCTCCTGGTTCCTAGTTTGATGCTTAACCCCTGAGCCACACTGATCAGGACAAAGTTTGTTTCTTATTTCCAAATGAACCCTTGACTTTGAGAAAAAAATCACAGGTCCTACAAAGGGCCTTTTGACCGAATGAACCAAAAGCCTTATTCTCTTGGAAGTCATATCCACTTCTTGCAAAGTGATTGAGAAAACAAAAAATGATACTCATAGAACCAATAAGCCAATAACAACCAGTCCACTCTTGCACTTAACAGCTCTCCCAGCCCAGTTTACACTGAAAGTTAGCTTATTTCCACCTTCTTCAAATAATCATTTAACCAAATCTCAGTGTGTGAGGGCTAGGTGCAGTATGAGCTGTTTGGACAGGTTGTGTGGAAAGTGTGAGTAGATCAGAATGGGAATGTTGGCTATGGAATTGGGAAATGTGCTAGTTTATTTCACGAGGACTTTCTCACTGAGCTATACATTCTGGGGCAAGTCCTTACAGGACCTGGGAGAAATTTGACAGGTCCTATTTTAATCCAAGATTAATTAATAGAGCTGTGTTTGTAAGGATAAATAGTTTATTTTTAAACCTTTTATTATGGGAAAATGTAAACACATACAAAGAAGACAGAATAGTATAATGATATACCACATACCCATCACCCAGCTTCAACCACTGTTAATGTGTAATCATTCTTCTTTCATAGTCCCATTCATTTCCCCTCATCTCATGCTATTTTGAAGAAAATTCAGGACATTATTTTTATGACATACTAGAGGCCTGATGCATAAAATTCGTGCAAGAGTAGGCCTTCCTTCCCTTGGCTGTGGGCACCAGCTTCCCTCTGGCACCAGGAGCCCGGGCTTACTATGTTTTGTATTTAGAAAGGTCTATCTTTTTGTTGTAATAGTTATCTTATACTAACACCTTTAAATATTACCTTTCCTCCCTTCTTTTATTGTGGATGATTATCTGTAAGTGAACTACTATGAGTAATAGTCATAATAAACTTAGCTAATTTCATCTTTTTCTTCCACCCCTTCCCTGCCCCCAACCGCAACAACTTTGCTCTAGATTGTCTTAATTCAGGGTGAACACTTTGTAAGTTATATAAATGTCTTGTAACGATGTTGTACATCTGAAACTAATGTAATATTGTATGTCAACTGTAACTGATAAAAAAACAGGAAATACTGTCCTGATTATTCTTGAGTTTTAGGACATTCAGATAAGTTTTAGTATTAGTTTATGAATTTTCATTTAAAAATCTTTCTAAGATTTTCATTGGAATTCCATTAAATTTCAATTTTGGGAAAACTTATATCTTCATGTTCGTGAATTTTCTAATCCATGAACACCATATACGACTCTGTTTATTATGATCTTTTCACTTTTTTCTTAGTAATATTATGTAGTTTTCTGAATATAATTTGTTAGATTTATACTTAGGTAATTGATTGTTTTGGATGACACTGTGAAGGCATTTAAAATTTTATTCTTCAAGTATAAGACTTAAAAGCTTTTAACTAGTCTTTCCTCTCCTCAGGCATCTGCGAGCACCAATGCAGAGCAGGCAGGGACTGTGGGCAAGGAGAACAGTGCATCAGGGAGGGCTGTGGTCACGTCTGCTCCCCCATGATTCAAATCGGTAAGTCTTTTTTAAATTTCAATTTCCTTATTTTTAATTTTAAAATTACACTTTATTTCAGGTATTAGTGTACATTGGGTTCAAGTGCACAGCATAGTGCTTGGACAATCATATACTTTACAAAGTGTTCCCCCTGATATTTTCAGAACCCAGCTGTCACCACACATAATTATTATAATACTAGAGGCCCAGTGCACTGGTCGGGTTTCTCTGCTCTGCCTGCAGGAATCGGGACAAAACCTGCAGTCCAACGCCACCTGCCACTCCTGCTCATCCCAGCCCCGCTGTGCCTGCCACAGGCTCTCTCCCAGTCAGTCCCGATCTGGAGGGGCTTGCACCGCTGCAGTGGAGCTCACAAACCATGAGCCCTGTGTCTGACACCCATCCTGAGGAGGGCGCGGGGGCCTGGATGTGATTGGGCCCTCCATGAGGGTGGTGGGACACCCTTGCTGGCCCTGGATCAGGATCTGTCCTCTGCAACTCTCCCTCACTGACGTTCCTGCTGGTTGTCTGGAGCCACCTGGCTGCCGCTTTTATATCATTTCTCCCTTGCGGAGCTGCTAGGAAGTGGAGGTGGCCACAGTGTCTGAGGCTGACTTCCCGGAAGCTGACAGTGTGGTCAGGATTCTGCTGGCGGCACTGGTCCATGGGTGCCTGGCTATTCTCTGGAGATTGGACCTACAGGACTACTGAGGGAGTGAGTAGCTGCTTCAGGGCTGAATGGCCCATGGGGTGAACGGTGCTCCCGCTGTGGGAGCGCACTAACTACCACGGGGCAACTCCTGCATAGAGTGTCTGCCCCCTGGTGGTCAGTGGTCATCATAGCGAATGGTCGTTCGGTTGTTTGTTCGCTTAGGCTTTTTTTATATATATATACTAGAGGCCCAGTGCACAAAAATTTGTGCACTCGGGAGTTGGGGGTCCCTCAACCCGGCCTGTGCTCTCTCCCAGTCTGGGACCCCTCGGGGGTGACCACTTGCTGGATTTGGCCAGCTCTCCGGGGGATTGGGCCTAAGCTGGCAATCAGACATCCCTCTGGCAGCACGGCAGCCCTCGGGGGGATGTCCACTTGCCAGCGGGGAGCAGACTTAAGCTGCAGTCAGACATCCTTAGTGCTGCTGAGGAGGCAGGTGAGGCTCCCACCACCACTGCTGTACTGGCAGCCATCAGCCTAGCTTGTGGCTGAGCAGAGCTCCCCCGTGAGAGCGCACTGACCACCAGAGGGCAGCTCCTGCATTGAGCATCTGCCCCCTGGTGGTCAGTGTGTGTCATAGTGACCAGCCATTCCCAGTCTTTCTGCTGTTGGGTCAGTTTGCATATTACCCTTTTACTATATAGGATAGAGGTGAGGGCGGGCTGGTTTGCCTTTAAGGGTGATCGGATCAGGGTGGGGGTCCCTACTGGGGTGCCTTGCCAGCCTGAGTGAGGGGCTGATGGCTGTTTTCAGCTGGTCACATCCCCTTCAGGGTGAGGGTCCCCGCTGGGGTCCCTGGCCAGTCTGGGTGAGGGGCTGAGGGCCGTTTTCAGGCTGGCGGGCGACTGAAGCTCCCAACCTCTTTTTTTTTATTTTTTATTCTGGGATTTATTTACCTTCTATAGCTGTCACTGGAGCTGAGAGCCGGCTCCAGCTCTGAGGCCGTGGCTGGCTGAGAGTAGGTATCTGGGGTTTGTTTGGCTTCTATAATTGAAACATTGTTGCTGTCCTGCTCGCTCCAGCTCTGAGGCTCCGGCTTGCTGAAAGCAGGTATCTGGGGTTTGTTTAGCTTCTATAACTGAGACATTGTTGCTTCCGGAGCTCAGAGCTGGGCCGCGGCAGGTGAGGAACCTTGGCTTCCTCCATCACTGGAGCAAGGAAGCCTCATGTTCGCTTCAGCTGCGAGGCAGCCAGCCCCCATCTTTGTTGGCAGTTAATTTGCATATCCTGCTGATTAGCCAATGGGAAGCATAGTGGAGTTATGGTCAATTACCATGTTTGTCTATTATTAGATAGCATAGACAAGTGGCCTGGTGCATGAAATTGGAGCACATAGAAAGGTAATTAAAGAGGATGTGAGTGTGAAGGAGTACCTGCTTCTGAAATTCAATGACATGAATTTTAGCTATTACATTGTGAAATAAATGGAATTTACAGATATCATTTAAAAGAGCATTCAGCTTAATATTAAAAAGTCTGGCTACCAAGCCAATTCTGTTTTCAACTATTTGCCAGCGTTGTAAATTGTTTGCAATATCAGCCCATTTGTGGTTGCATGTCATGGTTATGAATAAATCGAGCTTTCCATGCTGTGTTACAATTGCCATAGCATCCTGATATCGCTGCTGATATTTCTGGGACTGTCCTCAAAAGATGATGGAAGTATTATAATTTACGAATCGGCACATTGTCATTTTCACATCCTGATTTGAGATAATCCATCAAACCACGATATTTTTTGACTCTCACTTGGATTGGTTTGCTTTGATGAAATTTATCCGATTGGCCTCCATTTTTGAATATGAAACCATGATAAACTGTTAATTTTCCTGCCATTAAAATCGAATTGAACGTGTTCTGCACGCAGAGATGAAATCCATAATACTGCATTTGTGTGACTTGTGTCCTTACATTTTGTCTAGTGTTCTTGTCGATTACACTGTTGTCTCTGAGTCTTAATGCAATATCTGTTCCCCAGCCTTTGTCACCATGTGGGAAAAGAATAGGATATGTCATTGCATCTAATGTAGGCAACAGGATATTGACTTGTTTCATTTTAGTGGCATTTGGATTCTTGGGATCTGGTTTACAATGAATGAGCAAGTCCCTTTCAAAAGGAGGTTCTCCATCTTTGTTTCTGAATATGACAGCAACCTCGGTTACAGGGGGAGAATTATATCTACGTGGGTCACTGTTCCGATCATATTTAATTGCCATTGTTACTTCTGTGGGAGCAATACCTTTTGCTGCTGCTTCAGATTGGGCTTCCTTTACTACCTCATGTAGCATCTTGTATGATTTTGTTAACTCATTTATTTCATTAAATGAGGTTGTTGCTGTTGATCATGAGTCTTTCTAAGCAGCCCTGGTATTCTGGCATTGCTAATCTTTTACTTGTAGCTTTGACTGTATCCAAAATACAGAGTTGAGCAAACTTCTGAGAAACACCTTACGAAGGATGTAAAGTCCAGTACAGTGATAAACTTGACCGTGTATTCTAAAACAGTATGGCCCATATCCTCATGGTGATGCAATATTTGCACCCATTGAAGCAAAAACAAAGTTACTATTTATGGAACGGATATTTTCCACGAAATTTTTACTGTCAGAATATTCGTTTGTCGTTAATCTTTTTAAATATGTCGGGTAATCTGGAAAATGTATATCATTTGGACAGACTTTCCCTTTGCTACAACATCGAGTAAATTTCCCATGGGATCATTTTTCATCAGAGAAATAGAGTGATGGGCAAAATTCACATCTCACAGTCATTCCACCACAACTATGTTTGAGAATTACGTCCTCATGTATCCATTTTCGCTGAGAAGTCAGTTCCTACCAGAATTGGTAGTACTTGTAGATGACTGTTCTCTAGACATATTCTGTTGTCGCCACCGCCTTATTTCAACTTCAAAGGCACGTTGGTCTTTAGTCATTTTCTATCTTTGGCGCCAGTGTTGTTTGGCATCAGAGTGACGTTTTTTCAATAGCTGGTCTTCAGATATTTTCTATCTCAGGCGCCGCCTTCTTTCAAGATCAGACACATGTTGCTCTTCAGACATTTTCTGTTGATAACGCCGGCATCTTTTGGCTGCAGAGCTGCGTTGTATCAACAGTTGTTCTTTAGACATAGTCCCACCTCTTTACTGTCATGGTCTGAGATGCAGGTGAATGAGAGTCCTGGGTGTCAGGCTGCTGAGAGCTGTCTGAACAATGGCTGATTCTGGCTGATTCTATCAGTTTCCTCCCTGCTGTCAGTTTCCACAGCTGTGATGAAGAAGCTGGGGTGACAGAGGGAGCCACGTCCTCCAAGCCACCCTCTCTCTCGCTCTGCTCTATGTCCAGCAGCCTCCTGCTCAGCCAAGTCTTCCAAACCTCCTGCTCTCCGCCCGTTCTCCGGCTCTGCTCTCCTCCAGCCAAGGTCCCGGGAGCCCGTAGGCGTGCTTGGTGCGGCCGACCTCACCTCCCAGGGCCAGAAAAGGTTCCGGGAGCCCGTGGCCGCCTTTGCCTCCTGGGGCCCTTGACATCTGTGTATGCAAATTAACACGCCATCTTTGTCAGGATAATTTGCATATTCACTCCTGCTTAGCTGGTGGTCGTGGCTTGTAGGCATCGTAGAGAGATGGTCAGTTTGCATCTTTCTCTTTTATTAATATAGACTAGAGGCCCGGTGTACAAAATGCACATGTAGGGTCCCTAGGTCTGGCCAGCGATCAGGTTCCCTGCCTCCCCACCCCTTCCTTCCCTCAACCTGCCCCTGCCATAGCCCACTGCTGCCCACAGCAGGTCGTCTGCCATGTTCCATGCCACCCCCTGGTGGTCAGCACATGTCATAGTGAGTGATCGAACTCCTGGTATCATGGTTGAACTGCCAAGGGGACACTCTGCATGTTAGCCTTTTATAGAGAGATTATTGACTATTTTCTCTATGCTGTACTTTTTATCCCTGTGACTATTCTCTAACTAGCAACTTGTACTTCTTAATCCCTTCACCTCTTTCACCCAATCCCCCAACACCGCCTAATAGGTACATCTTCACTTCCTTCCATCCAGGCCTGTCCAGGGAAGTATTTTTTACACAAAAGTTTGAGAAACTGTAAAATACTGAAAATATTTTAACTTTTCACTATTTGGCAACAATCATAATTTTATATGAGTTTTCACTTTTAAATCACATACATTTTAAAAACAACTTCAATTGTGTTTATGAAATGTTTACTTGTTCTTAGGGAAAGCTTCAATAATCCTTTGCAATGAGTCGGCATCCCCCAGAGGGGGAAGAGAGAGAAAAGCACATATTCGGCAACCTCTCTGTGCCAGGTCTTTTCAAATACATTATTTTACTGAATCCTGAGAGCTTTACTGATGGGACCACTATCTTACAGACGAGAAAACAGATGAATGAATCAAATGCTTTTTTCCTTGCTCACCTTGCCCTGATTCCTCTCTACCTTCTTAAGTTCTTTGGATTACACTGTACATGGTGACCCCAGGGCTGTCATACCTAACAGTGTCCCAATTTGCACTAAAGGTCAGAGTCCTCCTCCTCCAGGGAAAGCAGAGCCTGACCACAGGCTCAGGAGCAAAGCCTGGCATCGTGTTAGCTCCATTGCGCCATCTGCTGGTTGTCATCACCCAGTGCATGACCCACATGGCAGAACTAGCTAGAGGTGTCAATGCAAAGGTGCATTTAATCTCCATAACATCTTTTTGCAAACAAAAGTACTTGTCTTGCATGCACTTAGAAACTGGGCCTCAAAGAGATTATGTGCTCCTCACACATCAGGCAGCTAATAAATGACAGGTCTCTTCACCTACAAAGCCAGAACACTTCCTAGCACACCACGCTTCCTCCCTCAATGATGTAATTGCGAGGGAACATTATCCACATCGTTCTGTAGTTTCCTTCAAACCATTCAAACTCTAAGGAAAACCCCCACCCAGCATCTTTGCACTGAGTGACCAAAAAGTGTGTTCCAGTGTGATAGCTACTGGCCATACTTGGATTTATTCTTATGGCCAACCTCCCCACTTGGACCACTTCTTCCTGCTCAGACCCATCTGTTCCTGTTCTCTGAGAGGCCCAATGGGAACAAGTAAGCTCTATCCTAATGAGGTTTCCACCCAAACCACGTCTCTTTCCCCTAATCAGGACTCACAGAGCCCCTCCTGAGGCACTTAGATAAGAGGCCACGGGACTTCTGGGGCTGTTGCTGGGGCTGTCGTCCTTGTCCTGGTTCATGGGTTGTCGTCCTTGCCCTGGTTCATGGTTGGACATGGCTGCTAGCTCCACAGAGACTGGGCAGCAGAATGAGTTTTTTTCAGAAAGGAAGAGAGAGAGAGAGAGAGAGAGAGAGAGAGAGAGAGAGAGAGAGAGAAATATCAATGATGAGAAAGAAGAGAGAGAGAGAGAGAGAGAGAGAGAGAGAGAAATATCAATGATGAGAAAGAATCATCTATTCGCTGCCTTCTGCATGCACCACACTGGAGATCAACCCCACAACCCAGGCATATGCCCTGACTGGCAATTGAACTGTGACCTCCTGTTTCATAGGTAGACCACTGAGCCACAGCTGTGCCAGAATGCGGTTTAAAGATTGAAACCCTGGCCCCTCCTTTCCCTGGATCTGTGGTTTTGTGCCAACTCCCACAACCTCAGAGTCTCATTCAAAAATGGGGATAATAAAAGGTGGTGATTTCTAAGGATTAAATGAGATTGTGTTAAGCACCCAACCCAGTGCCTGGCACATAACAAGTGTCATTAAATGGTAGCCAGGAAACAGGTGAGGTGTTGGTGTAGATATGCATCTTCCCTGAGTTCCCTGGTCAGTAAGGAGCATTGGCATCTGTGGAGGTGGAGGTCTTGAGGCCTGGGCACAGGCACACATCCTGTTCGCTTTAGGCTTTGCCACTTCTTGTCTTTGGGCCATTGGTGACCTTGTGTCTTCTCTCTGTAAGGCCTGTAGTCTTTAGTCAGCCTATTTGTAAGGCTTTAGATTCATATTTCCTACTGGCTCATAAGGAACCTTTTAAAATGTCATAAACAATAAGACCCTCCTCAGATAGCAGAAGTGCTCAGGAAACCACTGATTGTGATTGCCTGCGCTGCTCTGCGGCTGACCTCATGGGAGGGGGATGAGCAAGAAGAGCCTCAGGGTCCACTCCTCCTCTCCCGTCTTCCCCCACTACATGAAGCGAATTCAATTCCTGTCGCTCCGAAGAAGGAAATAAACAAAAACTGGAAAGGAGCAGGTCAGACTCTCAGATGACTTTGTGAAGAAACTCCACCTTTCAAACAAGGAGACTCCACTGGAGAAGAAACAGACGCTTCAGGAAGTCAGTGTTTGTGCAAAGCTGTAGCAGAGAGTCTCTGTTCCTCTCCTCCCCAAAGGTGAGCAAAGCTCTGGAATCACAGAGGAGATGAGCCCGTTCTCCAAGCAGTCTCTACGGATCCGAGAATAAGTGCATTCGGGGTTAGAGCATCCTCTATCCAAGAGTTGGGAGCAGGAAACCTGGGGTCTGATCTCCTCCCATCAGGCCTGGCAGCCTCATACCAGAACCTAAGCCCAGGTCTAACAGCCTAGGCTGAAAAAAGAAAAGGAAAAAAAGCTCAATGGCTACATTTGTGAATGGTAGGTTTTGTAGGCTGAGGACATGTGAGGATAATGGGTGTGATCTCCAGCCCCAGTGAGGGTGAGTGCCAGAAGCAACCAATGTTTCCCTCTCACGTTAATGTTTCTCTCCCTCTCTCGGGAAAAAATTGTTTTAATTAATTAATTAAGCTGTATTAAATACAACAGCATCAACATATAATTTAAAAATAACCCATTTGTGTTCATAATCTATTATTTGTCCAATCCACCCACAATCCTTGGGGTATTCTTTGCCTTGCTGGCTCCTTGCAAGTGCTTACTGTTTACCAGAACTGGAAACGATTGCCTCTCAATTGTATAAGTGCATTCCAGTCCCCAAAACAGCAGGTCTAACGTATAAGTTTTTGTCCATTTCTCAGATGAAGACTTATCTTAAGGGTCAGCCTTCTCTGAGAATTGCTCACCCCTTCCTGGAGTTCCTATCTTCAAAAAATATTGTCTGGGAGTGGTGAACTGAGCAGCCAGTTAGGTGTTCGAATTATTTGGCAAGGATAGAAAATGACCCTTTGGAATATGAAATTCCAGGAAAAAAAATGGAATTCTAGCAAATTTAGGAGTCCAAACACAGAAGCTGCTGCACCCTCGAGGTCTCACATGCTAGCCTGAAAAAAATGGAAAAAAATCTCAATGGCTCCATGTGTGAAGGGTAGGTTTTGTAGGCTGAGGACATGTAGGGATTTCCAATGTCTGGAATCAGTCTTTCTTTATTGATGTGTTTTATTATTGCGTTAAAGTACACATTACAAAATTTACCATCATAACCATGTTTATTTATTTATCTTTTAAAAATATATTTTTCTTGATTTGAGAGAAGAAGGGAGGAGAGGGAGATAAAAACATCAATAATGAGAGAGAATCATTGCTTGGCTGCTTCCTGCACAACCCCTACTGGGAATCAAGCCTGCAACCTGGGCTCATCATATTCATTTTTAAGCCTATAGTTCAGTGGTATTAAACTCACTCATATTATTGTGTAGCCATCACCACCACCCATCCCCAGAACACTTTTCATGTTGTAAATCTGAAACCCTATACCTATTATACAATAACTCCCCATTCTCTCCTCCCACCAGCTCCTGTAAACCACCTTTATACTTTCTGTCTCTATGATATGACTACTCTAAGTACTTCATATAAGTGGAACCACAGAATATTTGTGTTTTGTGACTAGCTTATTTCACTTAACATGATGTCCTTAAGGTTCACCCATGTTGTGGCATACTGGAGAATGTCCTTCCTTTTTAAGGCTAAATAATATTCCCTTATATGTACACTAGTAGCCCAGTGCACAAAATTTGTGCACTCAGGGGCGGGGGTCCCTCAGTTATTAAACATTTATCCGCACAACACTGACTGACCACATTGGTGGTGGTGGTGGTGGTCTTGTCAGAATGTGTTATATTATGCAGAAAAAAATCTATTTAAACAGATTTGATTTAGATATTTTCAAAGATGGAAGATTTGTCCCTGTCAACTATTTTAGTTGATTCATATCTTCAGTAATTGTCATCATTGCAAAGTTTTCAGTCCCCATATGGATTGCTGGATATAATAGGTCATGCGCTGTCCCTGTCCTTTGTAGCCTTTGTTACCTTAAGGAGGACTCTAGTTTTCCATTTATATGTTTAAGTACTAACCTTACTGGCTTAAAAATGTAAGCTTTTAACACTGCTCTCTCTGTTCCGTATCCTTCTGAAGAAAAGTGGAGTTGAGAGAAATTCAGAAGGGGAATATTGAAGTAATGACTGCAGTCAGAGAAGAGGGAACCTGTTTCCCTGGCCACAGGCGCTGGCGCCCTGGACCACAGGGCTGGTAGCTTCTCCGGGTGGCTGCAGCCTGGGACCTTGGGCGGGTAGCTTGTCAGTCTCCTGGGCTGCAGCCAGCCGCAGGCGCTAGTGCCTGGACCAAAGGTGGGCAGCTTCTTCTTCTGGGGGCTTCTTCGTCTGTTCTTCCAGGGAGGGTAGTCAGTTATGTGTCATGCAAACATAGGCGTCACCCATCTCAGAAGCCGGGTGCGGGTCAGGGAAGCGCCGGCTGGGGACACTGGCAGTGGCCGCTTCCCTGCCGTCGCACCAGGCTTCTGCAGTCACCGATTGATCACCGCAGAAGCCAAGTGTGGGGACAGGGAAATGGCCGCCTAAGCCCAACTTGTGCCTTCTTGCAGTGTGTGTGTGTGTGGGGGGGGGGGGTGGGGGCCTTCCCCTGGCTGCTGGCACCAGTTTTCCTCCGGCGGCAGGAACCCAGACCTTTGCTCTTCCCTCGGCTCCCGGGGGTGGAGCCGGCACGCTGGCTTCGATCTCCACGCTCCCCATGCCGACCTTTGCTCGCTGCTTCTGCCCCTGGCCAGCAGCGGGCTTTGCTCTCCGCTCCTGCCGCCCGCCCAGCTCGGCTCCCCAGTGGTGGCAGCGGGCGCTCCTACCTGGGGCCAACGGGCTTTGCTCCAAAGCTTGGCGCCGACATATGCAAATTAGCCGCCATCTTGGCTGGCGATTAATTTGCATATCTCGCTGATTAGCCAATGGGAAGTGTGTCAGAGCTACAGTTAATTACCATGTTTCTCTCTTATTAGATAGGATACTACATGTTACTTATCCATTTATTGGTCAATGGACACTCGGGTTGTTTCCATGTTTAGCTTATGAATCATGTTGCTATAAATATGAGTGTACAAATAGCTCTTTGAGATCCTGCTTCCAAATCTTTGGGGTATATACCCAGAAGTGGAATTGCTGGATTGTGTGGTAATTCTATATTTAATTTTTTGAGGAACCTCTATATTGTTCCTCACTTAATTTTCTCTATATGTCTGATGGTTGCTGCAGACACCTGGATATTATCAAGTAGTAATATGTCATGAGAACTTGCCAGATTTCCAATTTTGTGAATGTCACTAGAAATCAACTATTTATGGAGACATTTTGTTTAGTTCTTCACAGAAATAAAGGTTTTATCAGGTAGGTGAGGTGGTCCTCACTTCCATGTACATGAAAACATTTGAGGAGCTTTTCTGAACTTCCCCATTGGCAGTTCCCCATTGGTGGGTCTGAGATGGGGTCGAAGTGTTTGCAAAACATGGGCTTCCTTCAAGTCTCAGTCCCTTCATCTGTGACATGTGGTGGCCAATGGAAGCGACCCCACAGCTTAGGAGGCTTCGGTGAGGTGACAGGTGTGATATAGGCACAGGTCCTGGTGTGTAACCGCAGGCTTAATGGAGCCCAGTATCGTTTTTGTTGAAGGGAGGCCTCCTTTGCAGCCTAGCAGCTCCCATTCTTGAACTGCAGAATCAGCAAAATCAGGAGAGGCCAGAACCACCCTTGCTTCATCCTGGAAACTCCATGTGCTAGAGTAGCACATACCAGACTATATTTTCATATGTAATTTCCACTAATTAAATTTTTTTCATAACTCTCATGAGAGTTCTTTGCCTTGCATTCCCAACTGGGTTACATCCCAAGGGGAATATGGGAATATACACCTTGAAATATTGCATTAAAATTTTAACTTGGGAAAGCAAGAATGCAAATTCATCAGGCCAGTATGTGGGAAATCGGTGCCTCCTTCACTGCTGGAGGATGTGTAAATGGGTGCAGCCTTTTTGTAGGGCAATTTGGCAATATCTTCCAACTCTACAGTAAACATATCCTTTGTATTTCCATGTTTAGGCATCTATTCAGGGGGAAATACTGACATATATAAATAAATAAGCATATACAAAGTATATCATGCATATAGCAGCAAATTCTTAATGAAACAGAAACCTCCTAAATGTTCAGCAATTGAAATAAATGAATTATGAATCACTTATATAATAGAACTAGAGGCCCAGTGCACAAAAATGTGTGCACTCGGGGGCGGGGGTCCCTCAGCCCGGCCTGGGCCCATTTGCAGTCCAGGACCCCTTTGGGGATGTCCACCTGTTGACTTAGGCCCACTCCCTGGGGGATCGGGCCTAAGCTTGCAGTCAGACATCCTTCTGGCAGCCAGGGTGCCCTCGGGCGATGTCCGACTAAAGGCTTAGGCCCCCAAGGGATTGGGCCTAAACCGTTAGTTGGACATTCTTAGTGCTGCCACGGAGGTGGGAGAGGCTCCTGCCACCACCTCTGCGCTGGCCAGCATGAGCGAGCTTCTGGCTGAGTGGCACTCCCCATATGGAAGTGCACTGACCACCAGGGGCAGCTCCTGCATTGAGCGTCTGCCCCCTGGTGGCCAGTGCACATCATAGTAACCGGCCATTCTGCCGTTCAGTCAATTTGCATATTAGCCTTTTATTATTATTATATAGGATGTCCCTATTGCTCCCCTTTTGCCCCCTCTACCAAACTCTTGCCCCCAACTTTTCTCTGGCCATCACCATACTGTTATCTGTGTCCATGGGTTGTGCATATATTTTCTTTGGCTAAACCATTCTTTAAATTCATTATCTGAATTTTTATTTTCAGATAAGTGCTTATAACTGAACTACTATATATTTTCTATTATATCATTTAGAATTAAGATATTTTTTAATTGAACCCTTGTAAATTTTAGCACAATTTAATAAATTATGCTAGAAGCAATTAGGAGATTTTTCATGTAATGCAGATACATTTCAATAAATATTTTATTAATTTTTAATTTTTTAATATTTTAATTTGAAATAATCTCATACATGTAAAAAAACCTATACAATACTACAGCATATTATATGTACCCTTCACCCAATTTCTTAGGTGTTAATAATTTAAACATACCCATTATACAACTAAAAAAATTTGGAATACATTTTTTTTATAATCTCTTTAATGTTACTTAATCCATTTACTTTGTTTTTGTTAATCTTCACCCAAGGATATTTTTCCATTGAATTTTAGAGAGAGTGAAGGGAAAGGGAGAGACACATTGATTGGTTGCCTCCTGCACATGCTTTGATAGGGACTGGGGAGGAAGCCAGCAACTGAGGTACATGTCCTTGACTGGAATTGAACCTGGGACCCTTCAGTCCAAGGGCTAATGCTCTATCCACTGAGCAAAACAGGCTGCAGCTTAATTCATTTACTTTTAATCTATATGTGTCTTTATATTTAAAGTTGGTTTTGTTTTTGATTCACCCTCATAATCTGTCTTTTAATTGGTGCATTTATGCCACTGACTTTCAGAGTGCTTACTGATAGAGTTACTGCCATATCAGGTGGTTTCTGGGGCTTCCGGCGCCAGCCTGCGGCCCGGGACCAGATCCGATCACGAGTGGCAGGCAGGCGGCTTCTGTGGTCCCACACCGGGGCCTGGATGGCGGCTCGGGCTGGCAGCTCGTACTGTCCCGCCCTGCCTGCAGTATGCAAATTAGCCACCATCTTTGTTAGCGGTTAATTTGCATATCTCACTGATTAGCCAATGGGAGGCATAGCGAAGATACAGTCAATTACCATGTTTGTCTATTATTAGATAGGATATTAGATAGTGGTTGCTTTAAAAGGGGGGATTCTAACATGGAAATCTCTCGAAGACATAATGTTAAGCACAGCCAGTGTGGCTCAGTGGTTGAGCATGGACCTATGAACCAGGAGGTCACGGTTCAATTCCTGGTCAGGGCACATGCCCAGGTTGCTGGCTCGATCCCCAGTAGGCGGCTTGCATGAGGCAGCTGCTTCATGATTCTCTCTCATGATTGATGTTTCTGTTTATCTCTCTGTCTCCCTTCCTCAGTCAATAAAAAATATATATTAAAAAAAACACAAAGACATAATGTCAATTGAATAAGGCAAAACAATACATAGAGTATAACTTCATTTCTGCAGCAAAGATACATATTTGCATATACATATGTGTGTATGTAAAGTATAGGAAAGAACTTAGAAAAATACATACCAAACACATGAGAAAATTTTTATTAAGATGATGTTAATTAAGTGATAGTAGTTGTGTCTAGTCACTTTTAGGGAGGGATTAGGGAGACCTCCCCTTACCAAGAGTGCTCTGTAGGGTTCTCCTGCAAGTTCTTTGGGGCTGTGCACCTTGGCCCCACGCACTCACCAAGGCCATGCTACTCAGCGGTGTAGCATCTGGCCAGACACCTCGGATTTGCCTTTGGGCTTGTTCTCTGTTGTGCTCTTTGTTGTGCTCCGTGCTGACTTGGGCAATTGATCTCCACCCTGTACTGAGCTGCATGTCTTCTTCAGATACTCTGGTCCCTTCTTCAGACAGAGGGGTTCTGGGTGTTGTACACTTTGAGCATCCAAAGAGGCTGAGATGCTGGGTGTGAGCTAACTACCTGGGATGGCTGGTCTGAGCCCTCCTCTCTTGGCTCGCTTAGTGTTCCTGTGATCTCAGAGTACCTCATCCTGGCCTCCCCATAGGTGCTCATGAGGTGCTTGTCCCTGATCTGACCCCCAAGGACAAAGCAGGCTTCTCTTCATTCCTATACTCATTGGAGTTTTACCTCTACACCCCCTTCTCTGAAATTCTGTAATTGGGATAAGAAAGAGGGCGGGCTTCTTACTCAGGCCCCTGTGCAACTGTTTACAGTCTTCTCCTGTAGTTCAGCTCATTGTAGCTCACCAACACAGGCCTCTCTCTAGGAACCTGTCAGTATGGAGCAGGGTAGGCTCAGACACCAACCATCAAGAATGGACTCTAAAAAAAAAAAAAAGAGTGGACCCTGTCTCTCAATAACCAAGGGCCCTGCCAACTTGTGAACTTTGAACATCCATCTCCTCAGATGAGCGACCTTACTACCTACGCTTGTGATTAAGGGGTGGTCCTCATTCCACCCCTACTTAGGGATCTCAGCCCTGGATGGCACCAAAGCACAACCCGTTCACCATCTCTCCCAGAAGCACATTGAATCCTCCTGGAACGGGACCTCCAGGAGGCACCAGGTGGAATAACACGTAGCTTCATAGTTTTAAGCTCTTACTCTGAAATTCTAAATTATATACAGGAAATTATTTTCTTTGGCCACTTTTTCTAATGACACCAGGGAAACCAGTGCCAAGTTGTGATGTAACAATGAACTCTCCTGTTTGGATTTGCATCTATGAGAAAACGTACCGTAATTAGATAGAAACCAGTTATGAAATAGAACAAAGTAACTAGATCATGTAGTACATTTCCTGTTCTATTGCCCCACCTCACACTCCTCTCTGGTGTCACTGAGGGTATAAATTGGGGCTGGGCTCAGTGTGTGCATTCACATCAAAGGCCAACATGAAGACAGGCACAATCTTTGTCCTAGTGGCTTTTGTCATCTTGGGGATGGAGATGGCTTGTGCTCAGAGATATGATCCAAGAAGTAAGTGTGCTGTGGGGGTCCTACCTGAGAGAAGAGGAGGCTCAGAGCCCAGCTTCTTACCTGGGATGGTGGGGCACAGGAACAGGCTGCAAAGTGGAGATGTGGCATTGATCAGACCCACTTTCATTAACCTTTAGGAGTGATCACCCTGCGTTTCCCATTCTTCTTCTTTTTAATCCGCACCCGAGAGATGCTTATTGATTTGAGAGAGAGAGAGAGAGAGAGAGAGAGAGAGAGAGAGAGAGAGAGATGAGAGAGAACATATATTGGTTGTCTACCATATATGCCCCAAGTATATATTGAACCTGCAAACTTTCAGTGTGTGGGGTTATGCTCCAACCCACTGAACCACACCAGTCAGGGCCCCACCTTCTTATCAGATCAGGTTGGGCCTTATTAAAAGTTGGGGCTCTCTCTACATGTGCCTGGGATGTAGGGCTCCAACATGGAGTAGCTTGGAGATGAACATGGGGTACCTGTGAGGTGGAAAGACGGATGTCTGGGATCAGAGATGTTTCTAATATCTTCTTCTAAGGTGGAAAGAAGAGGCTTATGACAGAGCAGGTTTCTTGCCTGCGGAACTGGGCAGCCTTTGCAGCAGGGAGAACATTCTCCTAAGGGCCTGACTGTGACAATGGGGGCTTCAGTGTGAGGGTGGAGATGCCGAGGCTGAGGGAGGGTCCAGGAGTACAAAGGAAGAAATGAAAGAGGTGGCAGTCCTGCCAGCAGTGAGGCCGTGGACCTCTAACAGCAGTTTTTATACCTGGTTTTATGTTTCAGGAGACAGACCTGGACACTGCCCCAAGGTGCCCAAAGGAACAGTTGGGCCTTGTGTTGAAAGATGCGGAGGAGATGACACATGTCCCCCTGACACAAAATGCTGCAGCAATGGATGTGGCCATGAATGCAAACGTGCTATCCGTCTGGTGAGTATAAATCAGTCAAGAGCTGACAAGGGTGTTAACATCTCCCCAGTGGACTTTCCTGGGGCCGATGGATGTTCACATGTCCACTGCACACAGACGTCTGGGTAACTCGGAGAGAAAGAGGCTGGAAGTGAATGGCAGAAGGACACCTGGCTGCATTATCTAAGACCCTCTCCTCAAAGAGAAGCCCTATCCCTGTCTCTGTCCCCGAGGGGGCTCTCAGTTGAGACAAGTAACCATGATCCTAGATTCACAGGTCATTACTGACCCAGGGTTTGTCACCCTCCTTCCCCTTCCCCACCAAGGGGGCTTCACTCTTCCTAGAAAATGGGTGATCCTGGGAGGCAGAGGGAAAGGAAAGAGAACCCCAATTATGGAGTATCTCCTGTGTCAGTCAGGCATTGTGCTGAAGGTGAGATGAAAAGGTAAACACAGCTAGTTCATGGAGACAGAACTATGTAGATAATTACAACCCAGGGTGACCACAGCTTTGCACAAATTTCTACTAAGGTCTGCGGAAGCACAGGGAAGAGTTACTGGTTTTGCCTGGCTTGGTGGATCAGTGGAGGTTGGAAGGTTGTCAGAGAGTAGAGAACATTTAAGGAAGAGCTTAAAGGAGGCATACAGTTTGCCACAGTAAGGAAGGGCAGTACAGATGATGGGGAAATGTGGGTCCTATGCTGTAGATGGGAAAGTGATTGAGATTGTGGTCAGTAGAATTTGCAACATCTCAGTAGAGGATCATCCAAGCCAGGGTCCAGAAAGGAATGAGCTGCGTTGCCAAAGAGTTTGGCAGACTGCTGGAGGTTTCTGAGCAGAGGAAATGTCATGATCAAATTTGTATTTTAAAAGGGTGGTGTTTATGACCCTGTGGAATAAGAATGGGGGTGTAAGCCTGCCTGGAGACGAGCCCCAGAAGATTGCTCATGAATCATGGATCCATGCTTGACATAACATTTTCCACACACCATTCCTGGCAAGTGTCTATCCCTTGACGTGCAGTCCCAGAAGATGAAGACATAAAGTGCTGGAGTGGCCGATTCTGAAGAGCTTGTGTCCAAAATAAATTTTACCTGTGGCATTATTGAGACTGTGTCATTCTTCCCATTTAGACATTCTTTCTAGTGGACCCTCTGTGGATGAACAGAACGGACTGTGTGCCCTGTACTGAGCCCATGAATACAAGGCACTCAGGATAGATCAGAGGCAAGGTCTGCCAGCTAGTTTCTTTCCTCCTTCCATGTCCATGTATCGAAACAGGGCAAAGGGCATGATAATATTTTCTCAAGCATTTGGAGAATATGATTTTGGTCAAGAAAAACATGACCTTGTAGCACATAACAGGCCTATAGTAGCAGCATCTATTAGGGCTGACTCAGAAGGAGTAGTAGCAGAAACAAATTCGGAGATACCCAATTCTAAGGCAATACTCCGACATGTAGCAGGACTGGATGCCTAACTCTATGAGAGCAACCCTGGCCCTTGGGATGTGGGGCTTTGAGTGGCGTGGGCTGGGAAGTGATTAGGTGTTAGGATAAGTTGGGACATAGGCTCTGTGGGTGGAGTCTTTGATTCAGAGTTTTCCTGAGGCAGAGGATAAGCCTGGGTCTCCCAAAGAAGCCCTGACAAAAGCGATGGTCTGAGCTGACCCTACAAGCTCCATCTCCCAGCGCTCTCTGTTCACTCTCCACCTTGATTGCCCCACATAGCCTTCTGCCATGGTCTGCCCTGCCTCCTTATGCCTGCCATCTACACATCTTATAACCCCAGTGGCCCGTGGCCTCACCAGCCTGTGCATTGGAATGAGGGCATATTAGCTTTGATACCTTCTTTTACTGGTTGGTCATCCACACCCCAAATCCCACCATGCTTCTGTCTCTCTTGGTCATTACTGGGGGCTCATGAAAACACCCATAACATGTTCTCAAACAATTTCACGTACTATCTGCCATTCTGAATGCCAGTGTATGACCTTCCCCTGCAAAGACATTTGAGGATGGCATCCTACAACGTCCACTTATGTTTCTGACCTTCAGTTAGTCCTGAAGTCTATACAAGTTCTGTAGGCATGCAGACATGTCAGACTCTGTGGTCACCCAGAGTTTGGAGCCATATGTTAGGGGAGGATAATTATCACTCATCATACACAGGCACTTTCACATGTAGTATCTCACTTTACACTCACCACAACTCTATAATACCATCTCAGTAGGAGAATTTTTTGTAAATTTTACAGATGAAGAGACAGAGGGTCCAAGTAGCTAAATGACTTGCCGAACATTACACTCCATTTTAAAAAATTTGTTTTTATTAAAGGTTTCAGAGAGAAGAGAGGTGTAGGAGAGAGAGATACAAATAACAATGATGAGAGAGAATCATCAATTGGTTGCCTCCCACATGGCCCCCACTGGGGACTGAGCCCACAACCTGGGCAAGTGCCCCTCTGGGAATTGAACCATGACCTGCTGGTACATAGGTTGATGCTCAACCACTGAGCAAAACCAGCCAAGCCCAACACTCTTAATGAGTAGAGGAGCCATTCTTCTCTACCATGTCTGTTTGACTTTTAGGTAAATGCTCCATGGCCTGTACCATGCTGACCTTCTCTATAAAAGAGGGAAGATATTCACTGGCAGGGCTCTCCTGGTCAGTTGTTACAGTCTCAGTAGAAAGACATGTATGGATTATCTATGTTTCATATTTAACAGCAGGACAGGGAGGGTGGAGCAAAGGGCATTGACTGGGTCTTTTCTCTTTCCACACCGTCTTCTGCAACGGGCTTTATAAGCTTTAAAGGAAAGGTTTCCCAGGAACCTTTGGGATTCCCCTGCCCACCCATATTTACATTTTTAAAAATGAAGAATTACATGTATAGATTTGGTAGGTATTTTTCAGTCAGCCAAATCTCTTCATCACCCCTGGGCTGGCTGCCTCTCCCATGTACAGCCTATGTGTGGCCTCCTGATCACCCATCATTCCCCAATTCTATGCCATGAGGTAGAGTTGGCTCCACCTCCCTAACACAGCAGCAATGTACCTATGTGTGTAGTTGGGTCACCGATATCTGAGACTTCCTCCAGCCTGGCCAGGTAGCTTTTGAGTCCCTCACCATCAGTGCATGCATACTTTAGACAAGGAATTCATATAAAAGCCTGTTTTGGTAAAGACTTTTTCAAGTGCTCTTTTTTATGTGATTATTCATTTACCTTCTTGAAATGCCAAGCTCCAGAGCACACTCAAGGCATAGCACATGCATAAGGTGTGCTTACTTGGGCTGCTCCCCTTGCTCTGGTTTTTGCTCTTCTGGAAGTCTGTGAACAGATGGTTGTAGGAAGGTCCCTGGAGGCAATGCCTTTCAAAGTTTGTTTCCTTTAAAAAATATATATTCTAATTGATTTTAGAGAGGAAGGGAAAGGGAGAGAGAGATGGAAACATCAATGATGAGAGAGAATCATCCATCTATTGGCTGCATCTTGCATACCCTCCCATTGGGGATCCAGCCCATAACCTGGGCATGTGCCCTGACCAGGAATCCAACCCTGTCCTCCTGGTTCCTAGGTCGATGCTTAGCCCCTGAGCCACACTGATCAGGACAAAGTTTGTTTCTTAATTCCAAATGAGCCCTTGACTTTGAGAAAAAATCACAGGTCCTAAAAAAGGCCTTTCAACCGAATGAACCAAAGGCCTTATTCTCTTGGAAGTCATATCCACTTCTTGCAAAGTGATTGAGAAAACAAAAAATGATACCCATAGAACCAATAAACCAATAACAACCAGTCCACTCTTGCACTTAACAGCTCTCCCAGTCCAGTTTACACAGAAAGTTAGCTTATTTCCAGCTTCTTTCTCCAAATAATCATTTAACCAAATCTCAGTTTGTGAGGCATAGGTGCAGCATGAGCTGTTTGGACAGGCTGTGTGGAAACTGTGAGTAGATCAGAATCGGAATGCTGACTATGGAGTTGGGAAATGTACTATTTTATTTCAGGAGGACTTTCTCACTGAGGTATACACTCTGGGGCCCAGTCCTTACAGGACCTGGGAGAAATTTGACATGTTCTATTTTAACCCAAGATTAATTAATAGAGCTTTGTTTGTAAGGACAAATAGTTTGTTTTTAAACTTTTTATTATGGGAAAATGTAAACACATACAAAGCAGACAGAATAGTATAATGATATACCACATACCCATCGCCCAGCTTCAACCACTGTTAATGTGTAATCATTTTTCTTTTATAATCCCATTCATTTCCCCTCATCTCATGCTTCTTTAAAGAAAATTCCAGACATTATTCTATTAAATACTAGAGGCCTGATACACAAAATTTGTGCAAGTGGAAGCCTTCCTTCTCCCGGCTGCCGGCACTGGCTTCCCTGTGACACCTGGAACCCGGACTTTCTTGGCAGCCCTGGCTTTGTCCAGAACGTCGTCCAGAAGGTCACCAGGAGGGATTATCCGTTCTAATTAGCATATTATGCTTTTATTATTATAGATGACTTCTGTATGTATCTCCCTAAGATAAGAATTCCTTTTAATTGGGTGACTTATCATACCTTTTTACTGTTATGGCTTTATTTCCTCTTTATTAGCTAGATGATCTTTCACTGTGTAACCAATTTTATTGGTGTAATCAGTCTCTCTTTCTCTCTTACTATATGTTTTGTATTTAGAAAGGTTTATATTTTTGTTTTAATAGTTCTCTTATAGTAACACCTTTAAGTATTACCTTTGCTCCCTTGTTTTTTTGTGGATGATTATCTATAAGTGAACTACTATGAGTAATAGTCATAATAAAATTAGCTAATTTCATCTTTTTCTTCCACCCCTTCCCTGCCCCCCAACCCTAGCAACGTTGTTCTAGATTGTCTTGATTCAGGGTGAACTCTTTATAAGTTATATAAATGTCTAATCACGATGTTGTACATCTGAAACTAATATAATATTGTATGTCAACTGTAACTTAAAAAAAGGAAAAATTGTCTTGATTATTCTTGATTTTTAAGACTTTCATATAAGTTTTAGTATTAGTTTATGAATTTTCATTTAAAAATGCTTCTAAGATTTTCATTGGAATTACATTCAATTTCAGGAAAACTCATATCTTCATGATCGTGTATCTTCTAATCCATGAAGATGGTATATGACTCCGTTTATTAAGATCTTTTCCATTTTTTCTTAGTAATATTATGTAGTTTTCTGAATATAATTTGTTAGATTTATACTTAGGTAATTGATGGGTTTTTGGATGATACTGTGAAGGCATTGAAAATTTTATTCTTCAAGTGTAAGACTTAAAAGCTTTTAACTAGTCTTTCCTCTCCTCAGGCATCTGCGAGCACCAATGCAGAGCAGGCAGGGACTGAGCGCAAGGAGAACAGTGCATCAGGGAGGGCTGTGGTCATGTCTGCTCCCCCATGATTCAAATAGGTAAGTCTTTTTTTAAATTTCAATTTACTTATTTTTAACTAGAGGCCCGGTGCACAAAAATTTGTGCACTCGGCGGTCCCTCAGCCCGGCCTATGCCCTCTTGCAGTGTGTGACCCCTCGGAGGATGTCCACCGCAGTGGGGACCCTCACCCCATGGAGGTTTGGCCAGCCTGGGTGTGGGGCTAATGGCTGTTTTCAGGCTGGCCACACCCTCTTTAGGGTGGGGGGGTCCCCACTGGGGTGCCTGGCCAGTCTGGGTGAGGGGCTGAGGGCTGTTTTCAGGCTGGCTAAGCACCCTGGCGACATAAGCTCCCAGCCTCTCCTTTTCTTCTTTTCTTTTTTTTTATTCTGGGATTTATTTACCTTCTATAATTGAAACTTTGTTGCCTTTAGCGGAGGCCTGCGGAAAGCTTGGCTTCCTCCATTTCCAGGGGCAACCCACTCCTGCTTGCTCCAACTCCATGACCACAACTGGCTGAAAGCAGATATCTGGGGTTTGTTTACCTTCTATAATTGAAACTTTGTTGCTTTCAGTGGAGCTCAGAGCTGGCTCCTGCCCCCTACAGCTCTGTGGTCACGGCTGGCTGAAACCAGGTATCTGGGGTTTATTTACCTTCTATAATTGAAATTTTGTTGCTTTTGAGTGGAGCTCAGAGCTGTCGGCAGGCTGGCTTCCTCCATCACTAGAGCAAGCCAGCCTCCTGCTTGCTCCAGCTCTGTGGCTGCCGACCACCATCTTGGTTGGGTTAATTTGGATATAGGTGCTCTGATTGGCTGGTGGGCGTGGCTTAAGGTGTAGCGAAAGTATGGTCAATTTGCATGTTTGTCTTTTATTAGTATAGGATTTTACAATTACACTTTACTTTCAGTATTATTGTACATTGGGTTCAAGTGCACAGCATAGTGCTTGGACAATCATATACTTGACAAAGTGTTTCCGCTGATATTTTCAGAACCCAGCTGTCACCATACCCCTCACTCATGCCCTCACTCACCTGTTGTCTATGTCCATTGGTTAGGCCTATATGCTTGCATATAAGTCCTTTGGTTCATCTCTCCCCCTTACCCCTCCATCCCCTACCTTCCCTTTGAGGTTTGTTGATCTGATAGATGATTTTCTGTCTCTGGATCTGTTTTGGGGGTAATGTGGGGATAAGGACACATATGTAATAACTTAATCAATAAAAAAAATTTTTTGAATAATTAATAAATAAATAAAATGTTACAGCAAAAAAAAAAATAAACTAAAATAAAATAGTTTAAAAAAATTCTCCTAGTATGCCACAACATGGGTGTACCTTAAGGACATCATGTTAAGTGAAATAAGCCAGTCACAAAAAGACAAATATTGTGTGGTTCCACTTATATGAAGTACTTAGAGTAGTCAAATCATAGAGACAGGAAGTATAAAGGTGGTTGCCAGGAGCTGGTATGGAGGAGAGAATGGGGAGTTACTGTTTAATAGGTATAGGGTTTCAGATTTACAAGATGAAAAGAGCTATGGGGATGGGTCGTGGTGATGGCTACACAACAATATGAGTGAGTTTATTACCACTGAACTATAGGCTTAAAAATGAATATGATGGGCCCAGTGTAAACGGGAGTAAGTGTAAAGGGTACAGCCTTTTTGGAGGACAATTTGGCAATATCTTCCAACTCTACAGTAAACATATCCGTTGAATTTCCATGTTTAGGCATCTATTCAGGGGAAATACTGACATATATAAACAAAGAAGCATATACACAGTATATCATGCATATAACAGCAAATTGTTAATGATACAAAGACCACCCAAATGTTCAGCAATTGAAATATGTTTAAATAAATTATGAATCACATATATAATAGAATATTAGATAGCAGTTGTTTTAAAAGAGGGGATACTAACATGGAATCTCTCCAAGACATAATGTTAAGCACAGCCAGCGTGGCTCAGTGGTTGAGCATGGACCTATGAACCAGGAGGTCACCGTTCAATTCCCGGACAGGGCACATGCCCAAGTTGTGGGCTCAATCCCCAGTAAGGGGTATGCATGAGGCTGCTGATCCATGATTCTCTCTCATCATTGATGTATCAGTCTATCTCTCCCTCTCCCTTCCTCAGTCAATAAAAAACATATTAAAAAAAGACAATGTTAACTGAATAAAGCAAAACAATACATACAGTATAACTTCATTTCTGCAGCAAAGATACATATTTGCATATACATGTGTGTATGCAAATTATAGGAAAGGACTTAGAAAAATACATACAAAACACGAGAAAAATTTTTTAAACATGATGTTAATTCAGTGATAGTAGTTGTGTCTAAGTCACTTTTAGGGAGGGATTAGGCAGTCCTCCCCTTACCAAGAGTGCTCTGTAGGGTTCTCCTGCAAGTTCTTTGGGGCTGTCCACAATGGCCCCACCCACTCACGAAGGCCATGCTACTCAGCAGTCTGGCATCTGGCCAGACACCTCGGATTTGCATTTGGGCTTGTTCTTTGTTGTGCTCTTTGTTGTGCTCTGTGCTGACTTGGGCAATTGATCTCTACCCTGTACTGAGCTGCATGTCTTCTTCAGATACTCTGGTCCCTTCTTCAGATGGAGGAGTCCTGGGTGCTGTGCCCTTTGAGCATCCAAAGAGTCTGAGATGCTGGGTGTGAGCTAACTACCTGGGATGGCTGGTCTGAGCCCTCCTATTTTGGTTCGCTTAGTGTTCCTGTGATCTTAGAGTACCTCATCCTGGCCTCCCCATAGGTGCTCATGAGGTGCTTGTCCCAGATCTGACCCCCAAGGACAAAGCAGGCTTCTCTTCATTCCTATAGTCATTGGAGTTTTACCTCTATACCCCTTCTCTGAAATTCTGTAATTGGCATAAGAAAGAGGGCGAGCTTCTTACTCAGGCCCCTGTGCAACTGTTAACAGTATTTTCCTGTAGTTCAGCTCATTGTAGCTCACCCACAGGCCTCTCTCTACGGACCTCTCAGTATGGAGCAGGGTAGGCTCAGAGACCACACCAGCCATCAAGAATGGACCCAAAAAAGAAAGAAAGAGTGGACCCTGTCTCTCAATGCCCAAGGTTCATGCCAGCTTGTGATCTTTGAACATCCATCTCCTCAGATGAGTGTGGGGCACGGCTACAGTGTAATGGCCAGGTTCAAGCCTCAGACTAAAGAAAGGACAGGGTCCTCTCATTGCCACGTGCAAGTCCCACCTGGAGGGCAGGGCCCTCCCAGCACAATTATAGCCAACGGCTGTGGTTGTAAGCTTGAACCTACAGTCCGAACACGTGGCCCCATGTGCCTTGTGCTAGAGTTCAGGTGCATGTAGTTGAGTGAGGCTGGAACTCACGTAAATGCTGTAAACAACGTGATCACGCCCCTACTTTGCCTCGTGGCATCTGCTATGAAATAAAGACATGGCTTGTGTGTGCTGGCGCTGTCTCCTCAAAGGGAGCAGTGTCCCACCGAGACCCAGCTTTCATTCTCTTGTCTGTCTTTTCTCAGTTCTTTCACCCTCCACCCCCCCACTCAGGATCACCTTTGGCCATAACAAGTGGCGCCTGACCAGGGACTGAGTTCTGCGAACAGGGACTGAGCTTGGCCAAAACAAGTGGTGCCCGAGAAGGCCCCTTTGGCCAGAACAGGTGGCGTCCGAACAGGTCTGGGTTCGGGGGAATTTAAAAAGTGGTCAGGTGAAAGGAGGCTTCAAGGCGCGCAGAGAGTAAGCTTAAAAAGCAAAAGTAAGAAGGCCAAAAAACAAAAATAAGGTAGGGAGCTGAGGTTTGGTAATAGCTCGGTGTAAAACATGGGGCAATGCTTCATTGAAGCATTTTTAAATTTCTTAAGGAGAGAATAAGTAAAAGATAGTCAAGAAATAAGGTAGAAAATCATAAAAAGAAGTGGATCCCTAAAAACAACAACAACAACAAAAAAGCGGTAGAAATAAGCAGTAGAAAATAAGAATTCTCTTAGGTTTTGTTAAGCTAAAGATAGGTAAGGTAGAAATAAGCTGTAGAAATAGAGAAATAGGTAGAAATACGTGGTAGAAATAGAGACCTAAGCAGTAAGAAATAAGCTGTAGGAATAGAGAAATAAGAAGAAAGTAAGCAGTAGAAAATAAGCCGTAGAAATAGAGAGTAGGAAATAAGTTGTAGGAATATAGAAATAAGAAGTAGTAAATAAGCAGCAACAGTAGAAACTAAGTAGAAATATGCTGTAGAAAAAGAGAAATAAACAGGGTTGCAACCCAGGAAAGGTTTGGGCAAGGGCAGCCAGGCCTACCTATAGTTCATAGTAAGAGGTAGAGAAATAAGTAGAAATAAGTGGTAGAAATAAGCTGTAGGAATAAATAAGTAGAAATAAGCGGTAGAAATAAGCTGTAGAAATAGAGAAATAAGTAGAAATAAGTGGTAGAAATAAGCTGTAGGAATAGAGAAATAAGTAGAAATAAGCTGTAGAAATAGAGAAATATGTAGAAATAAGCTGCAGAAATAAGCTGTAGGAATAGAGAAATAAGTAGAAATAAGCTGTAGGAATAGAGAAATAAGTAGAAATAAGCGGTAGAAATAGAAAGTAAGCGGTAGAAAGAAACAAGCAATAGAAAGTAAGTGGGAGACGTTAGAAAATTTGCGGTAAGGTAGAAATAAGCTGTAGAAATAAACGGTGGACAATAAGTAGAAATAAGTTGTAGAAATGTAGAAATAAGCAGGGGTTGCAACCCAGGAAAGGTTTGGGCAAGGGCAGCCAGACTTACCTATGGTTCTGTAAGCGGCGGTTGCAACCCAGGAAGGTGTGGGCAAGGGCAGCCAAGCCGACCTATAGTTCATAGTTAGAGGTAGAGAAATAAATGAAAAATAAGCGGTAAGAAATAAGCTGTAGAAATAGAGAAATAAGTAGAAATAAATGGTAGAAATTAGCTGTAGGAATAAAGAAATAAGTAGAAATAAGTGGTAGAAAATAAGTAATTAGGAGATACAAAATAACGTAGAAATCTCCTAGGTTTTGTGTAAGCTACTGTAAAGCAGAAGATGGCTCAGGTGGATGATGTTTAAGGAAGTAATTTTTGTTTTAGATCGAGATTGTAAGCTCTTGCAGCAGTTGCATTGTTTCTAGGCTTTGGTTATCTTTGCTTGTGCGACCTGATAGCTCCCTGGGACTTTGGGTCTGTGTGAGACCCCAGACTCAGAATTGGAAGTCTCCAGCTCTGCAGGACCGAGGGTTGCTCGTTTCCATGCAGCCGAGGATAAAGAAAAAAGCTGAGAAGGGACCAGACTTCCACCGGCGTGGACGGGGTTGATTTGACTGGGACTGGTGCGGACTCAGTGCCGAGGTCAACCGTCCAAACAGCCTGATACAGGGGACTAATTTTGCATCTACGACATCTTTGCATCGGCGGCATCTTACTATGCTAGTGCCCGAGGTATCAGCATGGAGTCAGCTGAAGAAGATGGCAACTGAGGCCAAGCAGATGTTAGAAAAGCAAGTGGAAGCTATGCTAGCGTTGGTGAACTGTCAGTTTTCTGTAAAATCTTGCGGAGCTAAGTCTAAGGACCCTGGGTGGAATGTCCTGAAAATGTTGACATGTTCGTAGTTTGATTTTGCATTGGTATTGCGTTATTAGCCAGAGTTTTGTTCTCTCTTGTTAACATTGCTGTGTCTGTAGTTTTGTTAATAACCAGAAGTATGTTTTGATGATGTTGAATAATTTGTTTAGAGTTTTTTGGACAATGTAAAAAGGCGTGTTTAAAAACAAAAGTAAAGGGGGATATGTGGGGCGTGGCTACAGTGTAATGGCCAGGTTCAAGTCTCAGACTAATGAAAGGACGGGGTCCTCTCATTGCCACGTGCAAGTCCCAGCTGGAGGGCAGGGCCCTCCCAGCACAATTATAGCCAACAGCTGTGGTTGTAAGCTTGAACCTACAGTCCGAACACATAGCCCCACATACCTTGTGAAAGAGTTCAGGTGCATGTAGTTGAGTGAGGTTGAAACTCACGAGAATGCTGTAAACGACATGATCACGCCCCTACTTTGCCTCGTGGCATCTGCTATAAAATAAAGACACGGCTTGTGGGCGCTGGCGCTGCTTCCTCATCAGGGAGCAGCGTCCCACCAAAACCCAGCTTTCATTCTCTTGTCTGTCTTTTCTCAATCCTTTCACCCCCCCACTCAGGATCACCTTTGGCCATAACAGGTGAGCAACCTTACTACCTACCTTTGTGATTACGGGGTGGTCTTCTTCCACCCCCACTTGGGGATCTCAGCCCTGGATGGCACCAAGGCACAACCCGTTCACCATCTCTCCCAGAAGCACATTGAATCCTCCTGGAACGGGACCTCCAGGAGGCACCAGGTGGAATAACACATAGCTTCAAAGTTTATGCTCTTACTGTGAAAATCTCAATCATACACAGAAAATTATTTTCTTTGGCCACTTTTTCTAATGACACCAGAGAAACAGTGCCAAGTTGTGATGTAGCAATGAATTCTCCTTTTGGATTTGCATCTATAAGAAAACATACCATAATTAGAGAAAAACCAGTTATGAAATAGAACAAAGTAACTAGATCATGTTGTACATTTCCTGTTGTGCTCCACCCCACACTCCTCTCCGGTGTCAATGAAGGTATAAATTGGGGCTGGGCTCAGTGTGTGCATTCATATCAAAGGCCAACATGAAGACAGGCACAGTCTTTGTTCTAGTGGCTTTTGTCATGTTGGGGATGGAGATGGCCTTCGCTCAGAGACGTAATGGAGGTAAGGGTGCTGAGGGGGTCCTACCTGAGAGCAGAGGAGGCTCAGAGCCCAGCTTCTTACCTGGGATGGTGTGGCACAGGAACAGGCTGCAGAGTGGAGATTTGGTATTGATCAGACCCACTTTCTTTAAACTTCAGCAGTGATCACCCTGCGTTTCCCATTCTTCTTTTTTAATCCTCACCTGAGAGATGCTTATTGATTTGAGAGAGAGAGAGAGAGAAAATGAGATAAGTGAGGACATCGATTGGTTGCCCACCATAGGTGCCCCAAGTGGGGATTGAGCCTGCAAAACTTGCAGTGTGTGGGGCGATGCTCCAACCAACTGAGCCACACCAGCTGGGGCCCCATTCTTCTTATCAGATCAGGTTGGGCCTTATTAAAAGTTGGGGCTCTCTCTAGATGTGCCTTGGATGTAGGGCTCCAACACGGAATAGCCCTGGGATGAACATGGGGTATGTGTGTGGTGGGAAGATGGAAGTCTGGGATCAGAGATGTTTCTAATATCTTCTTCTAAAGTGGAAAGAAGAGGCTTATGAGAGAGCAGGTTTCTTGCCTGCGGAACTGGGCAGCCTTTGCAGCAGGGAGAACATTCTCCTAAGGGCCTGACTGTGGCAATGGGGGCTTCAGTGTGAGAGTGGAGATGCCGAGGATGAGGGAGGGTCCAGGAGTACAAAGGAAGAAATGAAGGAGGTGGCAGTCCTGCTAGCAGTGAGCCCGTTGACTTCTAACAGCAGTTTTCATACCTGGTTAGTGACTATTCCAGACTCCACACACACCATTGTATGTTTCAGGGGAAAGCAGACCTGGACTCTGCCCCAACCTGGCCAAAGGCACCCTTGGGCTTTGTGCTGAATGGTGCACAGGAGATGAATCATGTCCCACTGGAATGAAATGCTGCAGCAATGGATGTGGCCATGTATGCAAACCTGCTGTCCATGTGGTGAGTATAAATCAGTCAAGAGCTGACAAGGGTGTTAACTACTCCCCAGTGGACTTTCCTGGGGCTGATGGATGTTCACATGTCCACTGCACACAGAAGTCTGGGTAACTCCGAGAGAAAGAGGCTGGAAGTGAATGGCAGAAGGACACCTGGCTGCATTATCTAAGACCCTCTCCTCAAAGAGAAGCCCTATCCCTGTCTCTGTCCCCGATGGGCTCTCAGTTGAGACAAGTAACCATGATCCTAGATTCACAGGTCATTACTGACCCAGGGTTTGTCACCCTCCTTCCCCTTCCCCACCAAGGGGGCTTCACTCTTCCTAGAAAATGGGTGATCCTGGGAGGCAGAGAGAAAGGAAAGAGAACCCCAATTATGGAGTAGCTCCTGTGTCAGTCAGGCATTGTGCTGAAGGTGAGATGAAAAGGTAAACACAGCTAGTTCATGGAGACAGAACTATGTAAACAATTACAATCCACGGTGACCACAGCTTTGCACAAATTTCTACAAAGGTCTGTGGAGGCACCGGAGAGTTACTGGTTTTGCCTGGGTGGGTGGATCAGTGGGGGTTGGGAAGATTATCAGAGAGTAGAGAACATTTAAGGAACAGCTTAAAGGAGGCATACAGTTTGCCACAGTAAGGAAGGGCAGTACAGATGATGGGGAAATGTGGGTCCTACGCTGGAGATGGGAAAGTGATTGAGATTGTGGTCAGTAGAATTTGCAACATCTCAGGAGAGGATCATCCAAGCCAGGGTCCACAAAGGAATGAGCTGCCTTGCCAAAGAGTTTGGTAGACTGCTGGAGGTTTCTGAGCAGAGGAAATGTCATGATCAAATTTGTATTTTAAAAGGGTGGTGTTGATGACCCTGTGGAATAAGAATGGGGGGGTGTAAGCGTGCCTGGAGACGAGCCCCAGAAGATTGCTCATGAATGCATCCATCCAGTGCTTGGCATAACATTTTCCACACACCATTCCTGGCAAGTGTCTATCCCTTGACGTGCAGTCCCAGAAGATGAAGATCTAAAGTCGAGGAGAGGCTGATTCTAAAGGGCTTGTGTCCAAAATAAATTTTATCTGTGGCATTATTGAGACTGTGTCATTCTTCCCATTTAGACATTCTTTCTTGTGGACCCTCTGTGGATGAACAGAACGGACTGTGTGCCCTGTACTGAGTCAATGAATACAAGGCACTCAGGATAGATCAGAGGCAAGGTCTGCCAGCTAGTTTCTTTCCTCCTTCCATGTCCATGTATCTAACCAGGGCAAAGGGCATGATAATATTTTCTCCAGCATTCTGGGAATATGATTTTGGTCAAGAAAAAAAATGACCTTGTAGCACATAACAGGCCTATAGTAGCAGCCTTTATTAGGGCAAGACTCAGAATGAGTTGGAGCAGACGCAACTGTGGAGATACCCTATTCTAAGGCAGTACACCGACATGTAGCAGGACTGGATGCCTAACACTATGAGAGCAACCCTGGCCCTGGGGGTGTCGGGCTTTGAGTGATGTGGGCTGGGAAGTGATTAGGTGTTAGGATAAGTTGGGACATAGGCTCTGTGGGTGGAGTCTTTGATTCAGAGTTTTCCTGAGGCAGAGGATAAGCCTGGGTCGCCCAAAGAAGCCCTGACAAAAGCGATGGTCTGGGCTGACCTACAAGCTCCATCTCCCCACGCTCTCTGTTCACTTTTCCACCTAGATTGCCCCACGTAACCTCTGCCATGGTCTGCCCTGCCTGCTTGTCCCTTCCGTCTAGCACATCTTATAACCCCGGCAGCCCATGGCCTCACCAGCCTGTGCATTGGAATGAGGGCATATTAGCTTTGATACCTTCTTTTACTGGCTGGTCATCCACACCCCAAATCCCACCCTGCTTCTGTCTCTCTTGGTCATTACTGGGGGCTCATGAGCACACCCATAACATGTTCTCAAACAATTTCACCTACTATCTGCCATTCTGAATGCCAAGGTATGACCTTCCCCTGCAAAGATACTTGTGGATGGCATCCTACAATGTCCACGTAGGGTTCTGCCCTTTAGTTAGTCCAGAAGACTATACAGGTTCTGTAGGCATGCAGACTTGTCAGACTATGTGGTCACCCAGAGTTTGGAGCCATATGTTAGGGGAGGATAATTATCACTCACCATGCACAGGCACTTTCACATGTAGTATCTCACTTTACACTCACCACAACTCTATAATATCATCTCAGTAGCAGAATTTTTTGTAAATTTTACAGATGAAGAGACAGAGGATCCAAGTAGCTAAAGGACTTGCCAAACTATACACTCCTTTTTAAAAATTTTATTTTTATTAAAGGTTTCAGAAAGAAGAGGGCATAGGGAGAGAGATAGAAACATCAATGATGAGAGAGAGTCATCAATTGGTTGCCTCCCACATGCCCCCCACTGGGGACTGAGCCCACAACCTGGGCAAGTGCCCCTATGGGAATTGAACCATGACCTGCTGGAACATAAGATGATGCTCAACCACTTAGCAAAATCAGCCAAGCCCAACACTCTTAATGAGTAGAGGAGCCAGTCTTCTCCTCCATGTCTGTTTGGCTTTTAGGTAAGTGCTCCATGCCTTGTACCAAACTGACCTTCTCTCCGAAAGAGGGAAGATGTTCACTGGCAGGGCTCTCCTGGTCAGGTGTTACAGTCTCAATAGAAAGACATGTATGGATTATCTATGTTTCATATTTACACCAGGACAGGGAGCATGGAGCAGAAGGGCATTGACTGGGTCTTTTCTCTTTCCACACCGTCATCTGCAATGGGCTTTATAAGCTTTGAAGGAAAGTTTTCCCAGAACCTTTTGGGTTTCCACTGCCCACCCATATTTATATTTTTAAAAATGAAGAATTACATGTATATATTTGGTAGGCATTTTTCAGTCAGCCAAAGCTCTTCATGACCTCTGGGCTGGCTGCCTCTCCCATGTACAGCCTATGTGTGGCTTCCTGACCACCCATCATTCCCCAATTCTATGCCATGAAGTAGAGTTGGCCCCACCTCCCTAACACAGCAGCAATGTACCTATGTGTGTAGTTGGGTCACAGAAATCTGAGACTTCCTCCAGCCTATCCAAGTAGGTTTTGAGTCTTTTCCCTCACCATCTGTACACGCATACTTTAGACAAGGAAGTCATGTAAAAGCCTCTTTTGGGAAAGACTTTTTCAAGTGCTATTTTATGTGATTATTTATTTACCTTTTTGAAATGCCAAGCTCCAGAGCACACTCAAAGCGTAGCACATGCATAAGGTCTGCTTACTTGGGCTGCTCCCCTTGCTCTGGTTTTTGCCCTTCTGGAAGTCTGTGAACAGATGGTGTAGGAAGGTATCCCTGGAGGCAATGCCTTTCAAAGTTTGTTTCCTTTTAAAAAATATATTCTAATTGATTTTAGAGAGGAAGCGAAAGGGAGAGAGAAATGGAAACATCAACAATAAGAGAGAATAATCCATCTATTGGCTGCCTCCTGTACACCCTCCCTCTGGACATCTAGCCCATAACCTGGGCATGTGCCCTGACAAGGAATAAAACCGTGTCCTCCTGGTTCCTAGGTCGATGCCCAACCCCTGAGCCACACTGATCAGGACAAAGTTTGTTTCTTATTTCCAAATGAGCCCTTGACTTTGAGAAAAAATCACAGGTCCTACAAAGGCCCTTTCGACCGAGTGAACCAAAAGCCTTATTCTCTTGGAAGTCATATCCACTTTTTGCAAAGTGATTGAGAAAACAAAAAATGATACCCATAGAACCAATAAACCAATAAAAACCAGTCCACTATTGCACTTAACTGGTCTCCCAGCCCAGTTTTCACAGAAAGTTAGCTTATTTCCATATTCTTTCTCCAAATAATCATTTAACCAAATCTCAGTGTGTGAGCATAGGTGCAGCACGAGCTGTATGGACAGGCTGTGTGGAAACTGTGAGTAGATCAGAATGGGAATGTTGGCTATGGAGTTGGGAAATGTGCTATTTTATTTCACGAGGACTTTCTCACTGAGATATACATTCTGGGGCTCAGTCCTTACAGGACCTGGGAGAAATTTGACACATTCTATTTTAATCCAAGATTAATTAATAAAGCTTTTGTAAGGATAAATAGTTTAGTTTTAAACTTTTTATTATGGGAAAATGTAAACACATACAAAGCAGACAGAATAGTATAATGATATACCACATACCCATCACCCAGCTTCAACCACTGTTAATGTGTAATCATTTTTCTTTTATAATCCCATTCATTTCCCCTCATCTCATGCTATTTTGAAGAAAATTCCGGACATTGTTTTATTACATACTAGAGGCCTGATGCACAAAATTCCTGCAAGAGTATGCCTTCCTTCCCCCGGCTGCCGGCACTGGCTTCCCTCTGACATCTGGAACCCAGACTTCCCTCAAAGTCTCGGCTTTGTCCGGAAGATCATCCAGAAGGTCACCAGGAAGGATTATCCGGTCTAATTAGCATATTACACTTTTATTATTATAGATTATTTCTGTATGTATCTCTAAAAGATAAGAATTCCTTTTAATTGGGTGACATCATACCTTTTTACTGTTATAGTTTTATTTCCTCTTTATTAGCTAGATGATCTTTCACTGTGTAACCTATATTAGTGGTGTAATCTGTCTCCCTTTCTCTCTCTCTTACTATATGTTTTGCATTTAGAAAGGTTTATATTTTTGTTGTAATAGTTATCTTATACTAACACCTTTAAGTATTTCCTTTGCTCCCTTCTTTTTTTGTGGATGATTATCTATAAGTGAACTACTATGAGTAATAGTCATAATAAAATTAGCTAATTTCATCATTTTCTTCCACCCCTTACCTAGCCCTTACCCCAACAACATTGTTCTAGATTGTCTTGATTCAGGGTGAACACTTTAAAAGTTATATAAATGTCTAATCACGATGTTGTACATCTGAAACTAATATAATATTGTATGTCAACTGTTACTGTGGAAAAAAAAGGAAAAATTGTCTTGATTATTCTTGATTTTTAAGACTTTCATATAAGTTTTAGTATTAGTTTATGAATTTTCATTTAAAAATGCTTCTAAGATTTTCATTGGAATTACATTCAATTTCAGGAAAACTCATATCTTCATGATCGTGAATCTTCTAATCCATGAAGATGGTATATGACTCCGTTTATTAAGATCTTTCCAATTTTTTCTTAGTAATATTATGTAGTTTTCTGAATATAATTTGTTAGATTTATACTTAGGTAATTGATGGGTTTTTGGGTGATATTGTAAAGGCATTGAAAATTTTATCCTTCAAGTGTAAGACTTAAAAGCTTTTAGCTAGTCTTTCCTCTCCTCAGGCATCTGTGAGCCCCAATGCAGAGCAGGCAGGGACTGTGGGCAAGGAGAACAGTGCATCAGGGAGGGCTATGGTCATGTCTGCTCCCCCATGATTCAAATAGGTAAGTCTTTTTAAAATTTCAATTTACTTATTTTTAACTAGAGGCCCGGTGCACAAAAATTTGTGCACTTGGGCGGTCCTTCAGCCTGGCCTATGCCCTCTTGCAGTGTGGGACCCCTCAGAGGATGTCTACCCCAGTGGGGACCCTCACCCCATGGAGGTTTGGACAGCCTGGGTGTGGGGCTAATGGCTGTTTTCAGGCTGGCCACACCCTGTTTGGGGTGGGGGGTCCCCACTGGGGTGCCTGGCCAGTCTGGGTGAGGGGCTGAGGGCTGTTTTCAGGCTGGCCAAGCACCTTGGCGACATAAGCTCCCAGCCTCTCCTTTTTTTCTTTTCTTTTTTTTATTCTGGGATTTATTTACCTTCTATAATTGAAACTTTGTTGCCCTTAGCAGAGGCCGGCGGAAAGGTTGGGTTCCTCCATTTCCAGGGGCAACCCACTCCTGCTTGCTCCAACTCCATGACCACAACTGGCTGAAAGCAGATATCTGGGGTTTGTTTACCTTCTATAATTGAAACTTTGTTGCTTTCAGTGGAGCTCAGAGCCGGCTCCTGCTTGCTCCAGCTCCGTGGCCACCACTGACTGAAAGCAGGTATCTGGGGTTTATTTACCTTCTATAATAGAAATTTTGTTGCTTTTGAGTGGAGCTCAGAGCTGTCGGCAGGCTGGCTTCCTCCATCACTAGAGCAAGCCAGCCTCCTGCTTGCTCCAGCTCCGTGGCTGCCGGCCACCATCTTGGTTGGGTTAATTTGGATATAGGTGCTCTGATTGGCTGGTGGGCGTGGCTTAAGGTGTAGTGAAAGTATGGTCAATTTGCATGTTCGTCTTTATTAGTATAGGATTTTACAATTACACTTTACTTTCAGTATTATTGTACATTGGGTTCAAGTGCACAGCATAGTGCTTGGACAATCATATACTTGACAAAGTGTTTCCGCTGATATTTTCAGAACCCAGCTGTCACCATACTCCTCACTCATGCCCTCACTCACCTGTTGTCTATGTCCATTGGTTAGGCCTATATGCTTGCATATAAGTCCTTTGGTTCATCTCTCCCCCTTACCCCTCCCTCCCCTACCTTCCCTTTGAGGTGTGTTGATCTGATAGATGATTTTCTGTCTCTGGATCTGTTTTGGGGGTAATGTGGGGATAAGGACACATATGTAATAACTTAATCAATAAAAAAAATTTTTTGAATAATTAATAAATAAATAAAATGTTACAGCAAAAAAAAAAATAAAATAAAATAAAATAGTTTAAAAAAAATTCTCCAGTATGCCACAACATGGGTGAACCTTAAGGACATCATGTTAACTGAAATGAGCCAGTCTCAAAAAGACAAGTATTATGTGGTTCCACTTATATGAAGTACTTAGAGTAGTCAAATCATAGAGACAGAAAGTATAAAGGTGGTTGCCAGGAGCTGGTAGAGAGGAGAGAATGGGGAGTTATTGTTTAAAAGGTATAGGGTTTCAGATTTACAAGATGAAAAGAGTTATGGGATGGACTGTGGTGATGGCTACACAACAATATGAGTGTGTTTAATACGACTGAACTATAGGCTTAAAAATGAATATGATGGGCCCAGTGTAAACGGGAGCAAGTGTAAACGGGTGCAACCTTTTGGAGGACAATTTGGCAATATCTTCCAACTCTACAGTAAACATATCCTTTGAATTTCCATGTTTAGGCATCTATTCAGGGGAAAATACTGACATATATAAACAAAGAAGCATATACAAAGTGTATCATGCATATAACAGCAAATTGTTAATGATACAGAGACCACCTAAATAATCAGTAATTGAAATATGTTTAAGTAAATTATGAATCACTTATATAATAGAATATTAGATAGCAGTTGTTTCAAAAGGGGGGATACTAGCATGGAATCTCTCCAAGACATAATGTTAAGCCCACCCAGCGTGGCTCAGTGGTTGAGGATCAACCTATGAACCAGGAGGTCACGGTTCGATTCCCAGAAAGAGAGCATGCCCAAGTTGTGAGCTCAATCCCCCGTAAGGGGCATGCATGAGGCAGCTGATCCATGATTCTCTCTCATCATTGATGTATCAGTCTATCTCTCCCTCTCCCTTCCTCAGGCAATAAAAAATATATTTAAAAAAGACATAATGTTAATTGAATAAAGCAAAACAATACATACAGTATAAGTTCATTTCTGCAGCAAAGATACATATTTGCATATACATGTGTGTATGCAAATTATAGGAAGGTACTTAGAAAAATACATACAAAACACATGAGAAAAATTTTTTAAAGATGATGTTAATTAAGTGATAGTTGTGTCTAAGTCACTTTTAGGGAGGGTTTAGGGAGTCCTCCCCTTACCAAGAGTGCTCTGTAGGGTTCTCCTGCAAGTTCTTTGGGGCTGTCCACCTTGGCCCCACACACTCACCAAGGCCATGCTACTGAGCAGTCTGGCATCTGGCCAGACACCTCGGATTTGCATTTGGACTTGCTCTTTGTTGTGCTCTGTGCTGCCTTGAGCAATTGATCTTCACCCTGTACCGAGCTGCCACGTCTTCTTCAGATACCCTGGTCCCTCCTTCAGATGGAGGGGTCCTGGGTGCTGTACCCTTTGAGCATCCAAAGAGTCTGAGATGCTGGGTGTGAGCTAACTACCTGGGATGGCCAGTCTGAGCACTCCTCTCTTGGCTCACTTAGTGTTCCTGTGATCTTAGGGTACCTCATCCTGGCCTCCCCACAGATCCTTATGAGGTGCCTGTCCCAGATCTGACCCCCAAAAACAAAGCAGGCTTCTCTTCATTCCTATAGTCATTGGACTTTTACCTTTACACCCTCTTCTCTGAAATTCTGTAACAGTCTTTTCCTGTAGTTCAGCTCATTGTAGCTCACCCACACAGGCCTCTCTCTAGGGACCTCTCAGTATGGAGCAGGGTAGGCTCAGAGACCACCCGCCATCAAGAGTGGACCCTGTCTCTCCATCCCCCATGCCCTGCCATCTTGTGGTCTTTGAACATTCATCTCCTCAGATGAGCGACCTTACAATCTACTTTGTGATGAAGGGGAGGTCCTCTATCCACCCTTTACTTGGGGATCTCAGCCCTGGATGGCTCCAAAGCACAACCCGTTCACCATCTCTCCCAGAAGCACATTGAATCCTCCTGGAACAGGACCTCCAGGAGTCACCAGGTGGAATAACACCAACCTGCATAGTTTAAGCTCTTACTCTGAAATTCTAAGTTATACACAGAAAATTATTTTCTTTGGCCACTTTTTCTAATGACACCAGAGAAACCAGTGCCAAGTTGTGATGTAGCAATGAACTCTCCTGTTTGGATTTGCATCTATAAGAAAACGTACCCTAATTAGAGAGAAACCAGTTATGAAATAAAACAAACTAACTAGATCATGTTGTACATTTCCTGTTCTACTTCCCCACCCCACACTCCTCTCTGGTGTCAATGAGGGTATAAATTGGGGCTGGGCTCAGTGTGTGCATTCACATCAAAGGCCAACATGAAGACAGGCACAGTCTTTGTCCTAGTGGCTTTTGTCATCTTGGGGATGGAGATGGCCTTCGCTCAGAGAGGTCCTCCTGGAGGTAAGGGTGCTGAGGGGGTCCTACCTGAGAGTAGAGGAGGCTCAGAGCCCAGCTTCTTACCTGGGATGGTGTAGCACAGGAACAGGCTGTAGAGTGGAGATTTGGCATTGATCAGACCCACTTTCTTTAACCTTCAGGAGTGATCACCCTGTGTTTCCCATTCTTCTTCTTTTTTTTTAAATCCTCACTCAAATATATGCTTATTGATGAGAGAGAGAGAGAAAGAGAGAGAGATAAGAGGAGAGGAGAGGAGAGGAGAGGAGAGGAGAGGAGAGGAGAGGAGAGGAGAGGAGAGGAGAGGAGAGGAGAGGAGAGAAAATTGATTGGTTGTCTACAATACATGCCCCAAGTTGGGATTCAACCTGCAAACTTCAGAATATGGGGCGATGCTGCAATCAACTGAGCCAAACCAGCCAGGGCCCCATTCTTCTTATCAGATCAGGTTGGGCCTTATTAAAAATTGGGGTTCTCTCTACATGTGCCTTGGATGTAGGGCTCCAACACAGAGTAGCTCCGAGATGAACATGGGGTATGTGTGAGGTGGGAAGACGGATGTCTGGGATCAGAGATGTTTCTAATATCTTATAAGGAGGAAAGAAGAGGCTTATGACAGAGCAGGTTTCTTGCCTGCTGGGACTGGGCAGCCTTTGCAGCAGGGAGAACATTCTCCTAAGGGCCTGACTGAAAATGGGGGCTTCAGTGTGAGGGCTGAGCTGCCGAGGCTGAGGGAGGGTCCTGGAGTACAAAGGAAGAAACGAAAGAGGTGGCAGTCCTGCCAGCACTGAGCCTGTCCACCTCTAACAGCAGTTTTCATACCTGGTTAGTGACTATTCCAAACTCCACACACACCATTGTATGTTTCAGGGGGAAACAGACCTGGACTCTGCCCCAAGGTGACCAAAGAAACCGGTGGGGTTTGTGCTGAAAGCTGCACAGGAGATGACTCATGTCCCAGGGGAATGAAATGCTGCTTCAATGGATGTGGCCAGGAATGCCAACGTGCTATCCATGTGGTGAGTCTAAATCAGTCAAGAGCTGACAAGGGTGTTAACAACTTCCCAGTGGACTTTCCTGGGGCCGATGGATGTTCACATGTCCACTGCGCACAGAAGTCTGGGTAACTCCGAGAGAAAGAGGCTGGAAGTGAATGGCAGAAGGACACCTGGCTGCATTATCTAAGACCCTCTCCTCAAAGAGAAGCCCTATCCCTGTCTCTGTCCCCGATGGGCTCTCAATTGAGACAAGTAACCATGATCCTAGATACATAGGTCATTATTGACCCAAGGTTTGTCACCCTCCTCCCCTTCCCCACCAAGGGGGCTTCACTCTTCCTAGAAAATGGGTGATCCTGGGAGGCAGAGGGAAAGCAAAGAGAACCTCAATTATGGAGTATCTCCTGTGTCAGTCAGGCATTGTGCTGAAGATGAGATAAAAAGGAAACACAACTAGTTCATGGAGACAGAACTATGTAAATAATTACAGCCCAGGGTGACCACAGTTTTGTACAGATTTCTACCAAGGTTGTGGAAGCACAGGGAAGAGTTATTGGTTTTCTTGGTGGGTGGATCAGTGGGGGTTGGGAAGATTGTCAGAGAGTAGAGAACATTTAAGGGAGAGTTTAAAGGAGGCATACAGTTTTCCACAGTAAGGAAGGGCAGTACAGATGATGGGGAAATGTGGGTCCTACACTGGAGATGGGAAAGTGATTGAGATTGTGGTCAGTAGAAGTTGCAACATCCCAGTAGAGGATCATGCAAGCCAGGGTCCAGAAAGGAATGAGCTGCCTTGACAAAGAGTTTGGTAGACTGCTGGAGGTTTCTGAGCAGAGGAAATGTCATGATCAAATTTATATTTTAAAAGGGTGATGTTGATGACCCTGTGGAGGAAAAATGGAGGGTGTAAGCATGCCTGGAGACCAGCCCCAGAAGATTGCTCATGAATCATGGATCCAGTGCTTGGCATAACATTTTCCACACACCATTCCTGGCAAGTGTCTATCCCTTGACGTGCAGTCCCAGAAGATGAAGATCTAAAATGGTGGATTGGCCGATTGTAAAGAGCTTGTGTCCAAAATAAATTTTACCTGTGGCATTATTGAGACTGTGTCACTCTTCCCATTTAGACATTCTTTCTAGTGGACCCTCTGTGGATGAACAGAACGGACTGTGTGCCCTGTACTGAGCCCATGAATACAAGGCACTCAGGATAGATCAGAGGCAAGGTCTGCCAGCTAGTTTCTTTCCTCCTTCCATGTCCATGTATCTAAACAGGGCAAAGGGCATGATACTATTTTCTCAAGCATTCTGGGAATATGATTTTGGTGAAGAAAAAAATGACCTTCTAGCACATAACAGGCCTATAGTAGCAGCTTTTAATAGGGCAAGACTCAGAAGGAGTAGGAGCAGAAGCAACTGTGGAGATACCCAATTCTAAGGCAATACACCGACATGTAGCAGGACTGGATGCCTAACACGATGAGAGTAACTCTGGCCCTTGGGATGTGGGGCTTTGAGTGACGTGGGCTGGGAAGTGATTAGGTGTTAGGATAAGTTGGGACATAGGCTCTGTGGGTGGGGTCTTTGATTCAGAGTTTTCCTGAGGCAGAGGATAAGCCTGGGTCTCCCAAAGAAGCCCTGACAGCCGGAACCGGTTTGGCTCAGTGGATAGAGCGTCGGCCTGCGGACTGAAAGGTCCCGGGTTCGATTCCGGTCAAGGGCATGTACCTGGGTTTCGGGCACATCCCCAGTAGGGGATGTGCAGGAGGCAGCTGGTCGATGTTTCTCTCTCATCGATGTTTCTAACTCTCTATCTCTCTCCCTTCCTCTCTGTAAAAAATCAATAAAATATGGCCCAGAATAAAATAAAAAAAGAGAAAAAAAAGAAGCCCTGACAAAAGCGATGGCCTGGGATGACCCTACAAGCTCCATCTCCCAGCGCTCTCTGTTCACTTTTCCACCTCGATTACCCCACGTAGCCTCTGCCATGGTCTGCCCTGCCTGCTTGTCCCTGCCGTCTAGCACATCTTATAACCCCGGCGGCCCATGGCCTCACCAGCCTGTGCATTGGAATGAGGGCATATTAGCTTTGATACCTTCTTTTACTGGCTGGTCATCCACACCCCAAATCCCACCCTGCTTCTGTCTCTCTTGGTCATTACAGGGAGTTCATGAGCACACCCATAACATGTTCTCAAACAATTTCAACTATCTGCCATTCTGTATAAAGATTCTCTCTTTTACCATGTCCAGCATAGCTAGAGAGCGAACCACAAATCTTGAGTAGGGGCAGCTGGGGATTGAGAAAATGAAAGAAAGAGACAGACACAGAGACAGAAAGGAAAACCTGGGGCCTGGTGGGATAGCTGGCCCTCTGATGGAGAGACAGTGACCCAGAGCTGGAGCAGCGTGTTTATTTTATACAGTATGATACCAGGAAGTTTTCCTAAAGTTTAAGATAAAGGAAATTATGTGAAATCATGGTTAAAGATCAAGCTGTAATTCTTCATTCTTGTGGCTTCTTTATAAAGGTCACTTCTGGCTGGACCTGGATAATTGTGTTCGTTCTTGGTGCCTGGCTGAACTTAGATAATGAAACCCACCCCTGGTGCCAGAGCTAAAGGTCAGGCTGACAACACACCTGCCTCTGGCACGGTATGTTTCCACAGCATTGCTCTGCCAGATGCCACTGGATTCAGATGACAATCAGCTCAGGGGCCTTTCCCAGGCGCTCTCTACAATTTTGAATGCCAAGGTATGACCTTCCCCTGCAAAGATACTTGAGGTTGGCATCCTACAACGTCCACTTATGTTTCTGACCTTCAGTTAGTCCTGAAGTCCTGAAGTCTATACAGGTTTTGTAGGCATGCAGACGTGTCAGACTCTGTGGTCACCCAGATTTTGGAGCCATAGGTTAGAGGAGGATAATTAACACTCACCATGCACAGGCCCTTTCACATGTAGTATCTCACTTTACACTCACCACAGCTCTATAATATCATCTCAGTAGCAGAATTGTTTATAAATTTTACAGATTAAGAGACAGAGTGTCCAAGTAGCTAAATGACTTGCCCAATGTTACACTCCTTTTTTAAAAAAAAATTTTTTTTTTTTTGGTTTCAGAAAGAAGAGTACAGAGGGAGAGAGAGATAGAAACATCAATGATGAGAGAGAACCATTGATTGACTGCCTCCCGCATGCCCCCCACTGGGGACTGAGCCCACAACCTGGGCATGTGCCCCTACTGGAATCAAACCATGACCTCCTGGTTCATAGATCAATGCTCAACCACTGAGCAAAACTAGCCAAGCCCAACACTCTTAATGAGTAGAGGAGCCAGTCTTCTCCTCCATGTCTGTTTGGCTTTTAGGTAAATGCTCCATGCCCTGTACCATGCTGGCCTTCTCTCCCAAAGAGGGAATATGTTCACTGGTAGGGCTCTCCTGGTCAGGTGTTACAGTCTCAATAGAAAGACACGTATGGATTATCTATGTTTCATATTTAACAGCAGGACAGGGAGTGTGGAGCAGAAGGGCATGGACTGGGTCTTTTCTCTTTCCACACCGTCATCTGCAATGGGCTTTATAAGCTTTAAAGGAAAGTTTGCTCGGAACCCTTTAGGATTCCCCTGCCCACCCATATTTGTAAAAATGAATAATTACATATTTTTGGTAGGCATTTTTCAATCAGTCAAAGCTCTTCATCACCTCTGGGCTGGCTGCCTCTCCCATGTACAGCCTATGTGGCCTCTTGACCACCCATCATAAAACTGACTGTACCCCTGAACCCACCTAAGGGTACTAGCAATTTATGAGGTCAATATTTTGCCCAAAGGACCTCCAACTTGTGGCATTTCAGAAACTGGGACAAATGAAGCATAATTGGAAGGGTTTCTTCCTGCAGCCCCAGAATTTGGATCCAGGTCCCCTGGTGAAACATCAAGTACTCCACATTCTAAAGAGAAGCCAAGCCCTAGCTGGTTTGGCTCAGGAGATAGAGCATCGGTCTGTGAACTGGAGGGTCCTGGGTTCATTCCAGTCAAAGGCATGTACCTGGGCTGGAGGCTTGGTCCCCAATGAGGGGCATGCAGGAGGCAGCTGGTCAATGACTCTCTCATAATTAATGTTTCTACCTCCCTCTTCCTTCCTTTCTGAAATCAATAAAATTATTTTTAAAATTTCTTTATTGATTAAGTTATTACATATGTATCCTTACCCCCACATTACCCCCTATTCCCCCAATCATGCCCTCACCCCCCTGTTGTCTGTGTCCATTGGTTAGGCCTATATGCTTGCATATAAGTGCTTTGGTTGATCTCTCCCCCTTCCCCCCACCCTCCCCTACCTTCCCTCTGAGGTTTGACGGTCTGATCGATGCTTCTCTGTCTCTGGATCTGTTTTTGTTTATCAGTTTATGTTGTTCCTTATATTCCACAAATGAGTGAGATCATGTGATATTTATCTTTCTCTGACTGGCTTATTTCACTTAGCATAATGCTCTCTCAACTGTCACCGCAGGGCCTTATTCAGAGGCTGCAAACTGGTCCTGCCATTCCTAATCAGCCCAGTCATCCTTGGCTCCCATTAAGGCATTTTATGGGCCCTAACCGGTTTGTCTCAGTGGAGAGAACATTGGCCTGCAGACTGAAAGGTCCCAGGTTCGATTCCGGTCAAGGGCATGTACCTTGGCTGTGGGCACATCCCCAGTAGGAGGTGTGCAGGAGGCAGCTGATTGATGTTTCTAACTTTCTATCCCTCTCCCTTCCTCTCTGTAAAAAAATCAATAAAATATATATATATTTTTAAAAAGACATTTTATGGGACACAGTGTTCATGGCCAAAAGTTATCCATGCCTCCCACCCATCCCCACTGCCATTGGGAAAGAAAGGGGGCGTATTTCCCCCCAAAATGAAGTGTGCTTCAGAAAATCACTCATCTAGATTAGGAGTGCCTATAAGAAGGGAGTGTGTGAAAGCTCACCCCCCAACTGATTGGTTACTGCAGCCCCACCCCCCTCCTGATGACAGACATCCTGGAAGAGTTTAACATCGGGAGTTTGGGTTGTCAGAAATAAAGATAGACAAGATAAGGTGGACGTCTATGCTAGGAAAATTACAAATATCAAATGGGCAAAGATACCACACCTGCCTAGGTACCCAGCAGTGGAGAGAACCAGGCCAAACCAGAAGGAGACTAAGGTCACCTCCTTACCACTTGCAGCTGACTTAGGACCGCCCCTGCCTGCTCTTTTACCGCCTCTCTCTGCCATCAATCTCAGAGGCTCGAGGGCTCAGAACATAGAGAGGAGACAGGGAAGAATGGACTATACCCTCACTAGCTAGCACCCAGTTCCTAGGTTGTAATTTCCATAAGGATATATTCCTCATTCCTAGCCTGTGCTCAGCCCAGAGAAGACATTTGGTAATTGTGTTAAAAAATGAATTTGTGAATGAAAGTACATAATAAAAGTTATGTGCCCACCTTCCCCCCGCCCCCTCTTTCTCAGTCACTCATGTCTTTCCTGGTTTAGGAGTTTTATTTGTCAATCAGAGGAGGATGTCCTGTTGGCTCAGAGACTTGCTTAGGTAACAACGTGGCATGACCCAGGGTGCACACGGTGTGTGTTCTGAAGAACTATCAGTCTGGGCAGGGCTTAGGCTCCCACAGTCCTTAGTCCCACCCTTAGCCTAGCATTTCAGCTCAGTGGGCAGAAGGGAATACTTTTCAGCTGTTCTCACTCAGCTCTGCTGCTGCATTTATACCACAGACTTCCAACAGCACCATGAAGTTGGTGGGCTTCCTCCTCCTTGCGACCATCATCACCCTCAGCGCAGAGGTACAGGAGCTTCAGGCTTCGGTGGTACCCTTGAAACTCTTGGGTGAGTCCAGGCCGAATGCAGCCCTGTTTTCTTGAATGAGGGAGCCAGAAAGTTGGACATCATGGCCCAGTGTGTGCGGGGTGGGGGGGGGGGGGGAATAAGAGAAGGATAAATATTCTAGTCAAGGAGTCGTTGCAGGGACCCACTTTGACTGCAGAATCTCTCTTTTTCTGCCTGCACTTTCTTCTCCTCCTTTCCCTGGTCACCTCTCCACCTGGACTCTCCTCCATTCCTCCTCCTCTACCCCCTCATCAGCCACCTTCCACCTCCCCAGCATCTCTCTCTCTCTCTCTCTCTACCAGTTTCTTCGTCTCTTGCTACAAATAAATTGGATTGTCTAGAGAAAGTATGTTCTTAATTATGTTGAACACTAATCACCTCAGTCTCTTCCTTTCACCATCGACATTCTCAAAGAAGTAATCTTAATTCTCCACCCATACTTCATCCCTTAACCCCTTGAAGCCTGACTATCATCTCCATTGCTGCCCCCATCACTGCTGAAACTTCTCTCCTGGATCCTGTTGACAAATCTCTTTACTCTCTTCAGGAGCCAAAGTCTTTAGCCTCTGCAGCATCTGGCAATTTTTGCCACTCCACCAACTCACAAACTGTATTTCTTTCTGCTCCCTAAAGACTATTAGATCCCACTCTTGCCCCTCTCTCTTCTTTGCTCTACTTCCCCTCCATGCAACCGGTTGCCAATTATCGCCCGTTCTTTGAAATTGTCTCTTGCATATGTTCCTTCCTTCCCACCCCCCATTGCCACGCTATATTTCCAGCCCTGATTACCCCATGCTTGAGCCTGAGCCATAGCTTCTCAGCAGCTCTTCCTGCCCCCCTCTTCCTCCTGGAGTTTAATTGCTTGTTGAATCCTGGTTCGTTCTGTGCTGTGACACTAGAATCACCTTCATAAGCAAACAGCAATCATGTTTCCCTCTTGGCTTGCCAAATGAAATCCAAACTCCTCAGGTACTCAAGATCCATCCTCTGTAACTTTGTCCCCTGCCTACTTTTCCTGCTTAACTTCCAGCAGTTTTCTAATACTTATCCACCTTCCGTTTGCCATTCCTCCTGTATTCCTTGTGTTTCAGGGTGAAGAGGGAGGCAGACGAGGCACCTAGGACACAACATTTAAGAAGCTACTCATTCTCATAGCTGTGCAAATGCTTCTTTAAATATTGTGCCCACGGCACCTTACCTGCCTGTTCCATTTTCCCATGTGGACTTTTGCTAGTAACTATTTTCTCTTCTCACAACACTCTACCGCCCCTCCCAATTCTGCCTTTAAAAATTCCTCACCTTTTCCTGATTAATTGGAAATAAATGTCTTCTCTCTTCGGAGCCCCTTTAGTCCTGTGGATATACTTTTCTCAGGACATTTATCACAAGGTGCTTTGTCGTTAGTGCTTTAAACATGTCTTATTTTCATTGTTAGACTCTAGGCTGCAGGAAATGACCATATCTTACATCTTTGTATTTCCTGAGTGACTTACCTCTATGATTTGCACATAGTAAGAAATCAGATATAATGAGTGTTCAAACTTCCATGAGCAGGGACAAGAAGTTTTTAACCCTCTCATCATAAATCAACAAAAGCTAATAGAAACATGGGAGGATAGTACTGATTTGCTCTGAAATCTGCAAGTGCATTGTAGACACCCCACCAGGTCCCCTTCTTACACATCTTTAAAGTAGTCCTTGTTTTATTGGGATTATGTGAATGTATAATTTTTAACTAAAATATATAAGATGTTGCCCAGCCAGTGTTGCTCAGTGGTTGAGTATCGACCTATGAACCAGGAGGTCCCGATTCCTGGTCAGGGCACATGCCCAAGATGTATGCTCAATCCCCTGGGGGGGGGGGGGGGTGCAGGAGGCAGCTGATCGATGATTCTCTCTCATCATTGATGTTTTTATCTCTCTCTTCCTCTCTCTGAAATCAATAACATATTTTTTAAAACTTAAAAATAAAATATATAAGATATTAATGAATGTTATTCTGAAAGTAATCATTTAAATTTCATTATGTATTAAACTAAAAGAAAAAAAGATGTAACTGGCTCCTTAAACAAGGGCTGTCCTCTCTAGCCCCTGTACCTAAAGCATAATGTATTCAGCTGGTCTCGTCTAATGTAGGCACCTGCGTTGAGCTCTGCAGTGGTGACTGGGACTGTGACCTAGGGGAGCACTGCATCAGCAATGGGTGTGGCCACATCTGTGCTGCAGACTAAGAACAGGTAAAAACATCAGGCCCTTTCTTTCTGCCTTCAAACCTTGTCCAAGCCAGGCAGGCTGTACACTTGGCCCTGATGGGACTTTTCAGAAATGGATGTGACAGAAGCCTGTCTCTCTGTGGTCTCTCCCCCTTCACCAATACTCCTCTCCCCCCTCCCCAAAGAAGCATCTATCATAGAATAGTGGTTTCCAATTTAAAATAATTTAATTACCCAGTATATTCTGGAAAGAAATCTATTTGATCAAAGAAGAGATAAAAATCACCCATAATCCCAGAATGGCAACTGCTTAACACTTTGGTGAATACTTTAAACACATACAATTATATAATGTTTATGTAAAAATAAGATAATCTTTTGATTTCTTGATTATTTCACTTAGAAATAGCTAGTGAACAACTCTTCATGTCAACACCAATGCTTTTCTATACCATCAACTTTAATAGCCTTATAGAAGTCCATCATACATGCTCATATATTTAGCAACCTCCATTAATACAAATTTAATATATTTCTTATTTTTATATTATTAATATGGCTGTAATGAATAGTAAATTAGTGTACATGCCCTTATTCATTTTTGTTGAGATAAATTCTAAGTATAATTAATGACCAAAGAATATGCTCATTTTAAGCTTTTAATGTGCAGTTCCATGTTAACCTATGAAAGCCCTCTTCCTCTAAAAATATTTCAGGATAGTGTTTTTCATTTTTCAATTTTCAGTAGCCATTAAATGAAAACAAAGCATAATTAAAAGCTTCTGTGATTCAGTTTTTATTACAAATTAAGTTGAATTGGTCCTTTAGGACAGAGCTGAATAAGCTGGAACTTCTTTCTCTCCCCTCCCTCCCTAGCCTTCCCTGCTAGCAGATGTGGCAAACCTCTGCCTTGCTCTTTCTTATTTTACCCCCTTCTTCTTCCTTTTAAAAAAATTTTCCCCTTCCTCTCTTTCACTATTTCCCCTTGGAAAAAAATTTTAATTAATTAAGTTGTATTAAATACAACAGAATCAACATATAATTTAAAAATAACCCATTTGGGTTCATAATCTATTATTTGTCCAATCCACCTACAATCCTTGGGATGTTTTTTGCCTTGCTGGCTCTCAACTGTGTAAGTATATTTGGGTCCCCAAAACAGCAGATCTAACACATAATATTTTGTCCATTTTTCAGATGAAGACTTATCTTAAGGGTCATCCTTCTCTGATAATTGATCACCTCTCCCTAGAATTCCTATCTTCAAACATGTGGCTGTTTGGAGCTCCTTGCACAGGAAGACAGATGAAAATGGGGGCCTGTGGATGAAGATTATAAGGGATGTGGTGGAGAAGGAAAAAAAAAAATCTGTTCCTCTTAATAAATCAACATTGTAAAAAAAAAAAAGTACCCACACTACCTGACTTATTTGGGCAGGGGTGATGAGAAGGAGAAAGAGAAGGTGGGGCTGGATGACATTTGTTGAACACTTGTTATACAACAAGGACTGTATTATATTCTCCACAAGCACTGTCCAATTTATCCTTACAACAGCCTTGTGACTATGCTTATTATCATTACCATTTTATATATAAGGATACTGAGATTTGGAGAAATTAAGTAATTTGTTCAAAGTCATATGTATCAGGGTCTTAACTATAATCCCATGCAACCTAAGCTGAGCCACGACAAACCCAAATCCTTTTCACAGTCTCTTTTATGCCACTTCCACTGTGATGATAAACAGGCCTCCCATCCTTCTAGCCCAGTATGTTGGACATATCTTATGCACTGCTTCAAAACTCTTCCCTTTACATTCCGATTGTAATCATTGCTACAGTAATTAGCTTATCTCAGTCATCTATCAGTTTAGCATAAAATAATTTGTCTGAGCCTTGCCTTGCATTTGTACTCAAGTACGACACACCTCTAACTTTTGCCTCGGGGCTTCTTTGACTATACAATAAGAGCTTCCTGCAGGAACCATCACATACTGATGCTTGCTCAACTCAGAAGCACTGGAGAATTCATGCTTGATGGGGCAACATTTGGCAATAAAGGTCAAAGGCTTACAGCTTCCTGCAGGAACCATCACATACTGATGCTTGCTCAACTCAGAAGCACTGGAGAATTCATGCTTGATGGGGCAACATTTGGCAATAAAGGTCAAAGGCTTACAGGTATGTGGTTACCCCTTCCATTCCTGGGAGCCTTTTAAAATTTTTAAAAGGCTTCTCAGAAAGTCCTGAGGATTGGGGAATCACTCACCCCTTGCAATGGCCAACTCAATAGCATATATTTGTATTGATTCTTCTTTCTTCCATGTTTATTCCTGAATAATTCATTCACATACTAACCTTAACTGAGGCTCTGCTTTTTGAGAACTCAAACTAAAACATCAGTGACTAGTTATCAATTCCTGATCTTCTCTGAGCAAATGCTTAAATATCACAAATGCATATACATACATCACATACATATGTGCACATCCCAAAATAATAATAGCAAGCAAAGTGAAATCTAAATTCAAACAAAAAAATAAATATTTCTCCCCAAAGAAGCCCAAAGTCTTCAGAGAATTAGCTCTTCCAAGAACATACTCCCAATTTTCATTGCTGAACAGAAGTGCTTTATTCTCAGGATAAAACATGTACATTCAGGTGACTTCCAGGTTTCCCCCAAGAGCCATGGGTGAGAATTTGCTTTATATTTGCATATCTCGAAGGTTTTCCCAGTCTACCCAAATGTAAATTCCAGGGCTTCACCTCCCGGGTGACTGAACACTGTTCACAGCTTTTAAAATGGCTCTTCTCTTTTCCAGCATTTTGCGTTTACGGTTTCAGGAAACCTTGGGGGTGTCCGATCTCACCAGGTCACCCTTGGGCGGGTTATATTTTACATGGTTCCGTTTGAGCTCCTGAATTACTTGTGGGGTGAGATGTCTCAAAATCCACAGGGGGAGTCCCCACCAGCCGCAAGGAATACGTAACCTTATTCGGGGCGGTTTTGTGCCTGGGAAAAAGCCAGGGGCTGTGATAGATGTCCGCAGAGGAGTGGAGCAGAACCAGCAGTTTCTGCCACTGCCGTCCCCAGTGGCCCCCCTCCAACTCCAGCCCGAATCGGAGGCGCTGGTACTCAACAGGAACGTCATCCCTGCTCAGGAGCAAACTTTCTGGGGGAACAAACACAGTCTCCACCTTTCGGTCAGGGCCCACGGAGAGGTGAGCGGGGGAAAGTTTCCGAGCTAAATATGGCAGGTGTTCAGCTCCAGTCTTGGGATCTGTTACCCCAAGCCCCGGAACCCTAAGGCTTCGGGTTCTGCTCTGAAAAAGGCGTGCCCGGAAGTGGAGGGCGGGGCCCGGGATGCCCCGGAAGTACTTCCCCACGTTCTACGTCGGAAACATGGCGACCGTGCAAATGGCCTGCTCCCCTTTGGGCGGGCCGCCGCGAGAGGCGCCGCGGGAGCTGCCCCGAGAGCAGGGCGCTGGCTTCCGCCGCCTGTCGGCCCGGCTGCGCGCCCTGCGCCCGGATGACAGCAGCGCCGCCCGCACCGAGATCCACCTGCTCCTGGACCAGCTCATCTCCGAGAACTACGGCGCGGGCGGCGGCGTGGCCCCGGAGGTAGGCGGGGTGCCGGCGGGGCGGACTCCGGGCGTCTGCGGCCCCGGCCCCACCCCTCGGGGACCCTAGCCCGCAGCTCCCGGCTGCCTCTCCGGGCTTTCCTTACCCCCCCAGCCCCTCCCACTTCGCATTCCTTGATTCCAGGCTGGTGCCCCTTCCGAGCATGGCCCGTGGCCTTCCCTCTGCCTGGGGGACCCGGCAGGGCTGGCCACACTTGCATCTTCCAAGCCCGACTGGGTGACTTCTGCTCTGATCCCGATGCACGTGTCATCTCTGCTTTCCCCTTCCCGCTCCGCTCCCTGCGTCCAGAATACTCTGTATATAAAATTCCCTGCTGCTAGTTATTGAGTGCACGGTGCAGGGGCCACGTCCTGTGCTTTTCCGTGTGCGGTTCCAGGGACTTGAGAGCGTGGGTATTAAGTCTGTTTCACTGGTAAAAACACGGAGGCTCATGAAGATCCAGTGTTATTGCTGGCCAAGGCAGAGCTGGGATTGGAACCTCCGTCTGTCACAAGTCCCTGCCTTTTCCGGTCCTTCACGCCAGTTCTGCCTCCCCCTGCCACCCCTTTGGAAGCACTTTGAGTGATGTTATTCACACGTCAGGCCTTGGGTACCCTTCACTGCATTCCCCGAACACTGACCCAACACACTGGTGCTCACAGGCACCTCGGACTTGACAGTTCCCAACAGTGAGTCCACATACCATCCCCTACACACACACAAGCACATGCACAGTCTGCCAATTCCCACAGGTGCAAACCGGTTCTTCCCCTTTGCTTCCTTCCGGAGCCTATCCAACCTGGATTCTTTACAATCTATCTCCTCATATTCCTCTGTCCATCCCCTCCTCTCCATACCAAATGCCAATGCCTAGGCCCTCCGGCCAGGGGACTCTTGCTGGACTACCCCACTTGTCTCCTCTAACTTATCGCCTGCCTCCATCCAGCCCTTCTACAAACCATTCTTTGCTTCGCTGATAGTGATCTTTTCTTTGGTGGAAGATAATCTGGAGAAGTAGAACTGTTGATTTGGGAAGATCTTCAATATATATCAGTAAATGCTCAAGGCAAATTACAGAACAGTTCATACCGTATGAGACCAGTATAGGGCGGGGAGATTTAAGAGTGTATGTACATTTATAGATACAAAGAGTTCACAACAAAAAGAGTTCGTGTTACTAGGGAGCAGAGTGGAATTAAGGGAGTAGCTGGGGACTTTTGTTTTATTTGTATGATTGGATATTTTTGTACCAAAAATAGGTGCCTTTCCAGTATCCTGTTCTGTAACTCCTCTTCCTGTGCCCTGTGTGCAGTCTTTTACAACTTACTGTTCCGCAAGCACCTGTTGGTATTTCACTCCCACGAGTATTTCCAAGTCTTCACACTTCATTCCCTTTGCTTCCAATGTCTTTCAAGCCTTGTCTGTCTACAGGTTTGTACTCACCCTTCAAATCATTCCACATTCTGCTGAAAACTCACTTCCACAAGGCCTCCCTAATTACCATTATCCCAGAGTTTGTACTTATTCTTTCAGCGCTTAGGTCACTTTAAGTATTTGTATTTCATCTCCCTCATTAGATGGTGAGCTTTTTAGGGCTCATAAATATGTTTGTTTATGTTTGGAGCACAAAGACCTGGCACATAGTAGGTGCTCAGAGCCTTTTTATTCAATAAACATCAATGAATGAATGGTGCAACTTTTGTTTTTTTAGAATTCCCTAATTTTACATTAAATTCATGCAAGCATCATTTCTGATTTTCCCAGTGGCAATGAAAATCTGGTTTGCTGCCCAACTGGCATGGCTCAGAGGTTGAGCATCAGCCTATGAACCAGGAGGTCACAGTTCGATTCCTGGTCAGGGCACATGCCCAGGTTGTGAGCTCGATCCCCATTGGGGGGCGTGCAGGAGGCAGCCCAATGATTCTCTCTCATCATTGATATTTCTCTTTCTTTTTCCCTCCTTCCCTCCGTCCCTTCCTCCCTACCTCTCCTTTTCTCTCTGAAATCAAAAAAATATTTAAAAAAAAGAAAATCTGGTTTGCTACTTTTTGGTATGTTTTACTTCAGTGTATGCTTTTATATTACGGAAGCCTTTCTTTGGCTATTAATTATACTGCCTCTACTTATGTAGAGACTCTGAAATCTTTAACCTGACAAAAACCATATTATTTCCAGCACATCCTAGTTTTGTGCTGTCATTTCCTACTTTCTGCCTCAATTTTGAGTGTAAACAATTCACTTTTATTTTGCCTTTTGCAGAGGGGGTTCTTCACGTGACTGTATCACCTTTCATTGTCTTGTTTTTGTTCTTGTTTTTGGTAGGATGTCAGTACTCTTCTTGTCCAAGCTTGCCGACTGGTGCCTCTTAATCAGAATCATCTTGTCAGCAAAGTGTCTCAGCTTACCCACCATTTACTTAACACATTACAGGTAATCATTCATGAAACTTTAGAATTCAGATTGTGCGCTTAGAGAATAAGTACCTTTGAAACACTGCATCTGTGGTAGGTATGATAGGCTGGTCTTTTGAGAAGCTAGCAGCGGTTCTCAACCTGTGGGTTGCGACCATCAGAAAACACATATAGCATATCAGATATTTACATTACGATTCATAACAGTAGCAAAATTACAGTTATGAAGTAGCAACAAAAATAATTTTATGGTTGGGGGTCACCACAACATGAGGAACTGTATTACAGGGTCGGGGCATTAGGAAGGTTGAGAACCACTGAAAGAGAAAGGAAATGCCTGCTAAGAATGATATTAAACAAATATAACTGATTTTTTTTTAAATTCTGTACAATTCTAGAAGTTTCTAAAGAAACCAATTTCACTCAGGCCCCCAGGTCTTAAAATTTTTCATGAAGGTGTATTTGACCAAGATATATCTAATAATAAATTGGAATAGTCCTCTACACCTCTCCTATCAATGTTTTTTTTCCTCTTTCCAAAAACTGCCATTTTTGTGGTCTACTTTTAGTATTTTTCAAACATGAGAAGTAGCTTAGAGGTAAGAGGATACTAGATAAAAACACCCTTTTTTATATCAAGATCTATACTATAGCTTCCTTCTCTCTAGAACTGTTTCCAACTTGCTAAACAAATTTATTATTTTTTTTACGAATGGTTAAAATATTAAAGCTATTACTATAAGATACTACATGAGTATATGAATGTAGGAATGTAGTTCACACAAAACTTAGTAATTTAGGGTGCTTTTGGCTTCAAGAAACAAAAGCCAACCCAGGGTAGCTAAACAATTTTTTTTAAATTATGCCCCATGGGAGGCAGCTCTAGGGGTACTTAAAAATAAGAGGATTACTGGTATCTTTCAATTTTGCCACCTGCAGTATATAGGTTATCCTTAGCCAGCATCTCTCACAGCCATAAGAAGACTGATGACTGCTTCAATTCCAGGCATCAATGCAAAATAAAGAACACCGAGCAGAAGCAAAAGAAGTGTTTATTTTATGTCTTTTTTTTTAAGAATGAGGAAATTTGGCCCACATGTACTCCAGTAGACCTCCCTTGATATTTGGCTGGGGAGATGTAGGTCATATGAAAACCTCTCTATAGCAGTTTAATCAGGGAATGGTATGACCATAAGTGGCTTAAATCGGGAATTTCAACCTTGACTGCCCATTAGAATCATCTGGAGGGCTTAAGCTCCCTAGATCAGCGGTCGCCAACCTTTCGGACCTCACGGACCACCAGTAGTCCTCGGACCACCGGTTGGCAACCGCTGCCCTATATGATTACAATGTGAAGTTGAAACCTAACATCACGGTTTCTCGCCCTCAGCACTATTGATTTTGGATTGGATAATTCTCTCCTGTGCATTGTAGAATGTTTAGCAGAATCCTTGGCCTCTACCCACTAGATGTGTGTAGCATTCCTCCAGTTGTGACAAATCATAAATGTATACAAACATTGCCAAATGTTCTCTGGTGGACAAAATTGACCCTGGTAGAGAGCTACTGTCTTAGATTAATTAGGCTTTACTCTCAGGTCTCATGTAGAAGAGGTGGGCACCCAAACAAAATCTTAAAAAGAGGAAGTAAATGGTGGTAGGTTACCAACAGTGTCTGCTGCATGTGACTTCATAAATGGAATAAGGGTGTTTTCAAGTTTAGAATTTTTCAGGTTGATGTGATAGCTTCTGAATGTTTACTGTTCTTAGGTATATCATCTTTGTCACACTGGCAGTTGGAATCATTCTAATCACCTATGGCATCTACAGCCCTTAATCAACTCTCTAGCATTTGATGATAGCTTATCTCAGTTGTCTGTGAGTTGGTATTTGGATTAGCCTACTTTGTCCCAACAAGATTATAAACAACTGGAGGACAGGGTTATGGAGACCTTTTAGCTATTTAGTAAACATTTATTCACAATGTTTTTGTTGAGCATTTACTTACTATGTATAAGGCAAGTTAGTTGAATGAAGAAATTTCAATGGATTGAGCCTTACATATCTGTATATTTACAGCTGCCAGTGTCTGGTTAGTTCAAGGAAAAGTTACAAGCAATTTGCCAGATTCTACTTTGAGTAGAGGGAGTAAAGGGGAAGAAATAAACAAGACTGAGGCGAAGAGAAGGCCCTGTATTGATCAAACTTTCAAGGCCTATCGAGCTGATCTTTTTGACACAAAAAAGATGGACACATCACACTCCCTTTCTTACATAGTTTAATTCAGATGAGCATATGTGTCTGAAACAGATTAAAAAAAATTTTGAAGTAGATCATATGTATTTTTTTCTCTATCTATAGGTGATAGTTGATGAGCGAAACCTGGATTTTCTGTTGGCGTATACAATTTCTGCAATTCAACAGTGCAGCTCCTGGACACATGTGAAAATTCTTCAAGCCCTGGCAGCTCTGGTTTACGGCAATGGCTCAAGATGTCAAAAGGTAATTTAAACTGTGTTCTGTTTGTTATTTTTGTTTTTTGAAGGGTTATGAGCACAGGTCCTGAACCAACAGGCCTTTTTTCAGGTTTCTGTCCTGCCGTTAATTAGATGTGTCTTAGCAACCCTTACTCGACCACTCCGAGGCTCATTTCCTCTTGTGTAAATAGTTCCTCGGGATGAAGTGAGAATACTTGTAAAGTGCTTGGCACTTGGTAAATGTTAACCGTTATTATTTATTATCATTACGTAGCCAAGACTAAATACCTCAGCAACTACCTAGGCTGGGAGTGATGATTCTTACTGATGTCTTTGGGCATATCTTTGCGTCCCCATCGAAAAGATTTATCTAGCAGCTAGTCTCTTGGTATTTAACTGCCCTTTAATTTAAAAAATGAAATCTGTCTAAAGAGTAATATTTTTCAGAAGCTGTTCTTTGACCAACACTGGCTGCCGTTTTGTTTTAGTATCTCCCAGACTTATTAGGCAAGAGTGGACTCTTGATGAAGTTGAGTGACTTGGCTCAGTCTGACCCTGAAGTTAGGAGAGCTGCAGTGCATTGTATGGCAAACCTATGTCTCAGGTACGTGGGTCCCATCAGACTTCCCAGTTGTAATAACATAGGGCCTCTTGTGGGCTCCTTGTAGGTGGTTCAATCTGTCTGAAGCCAGAGCCAACTTCGAAAATCAACCTATTTTGCATTTCCCATGTTCTTTGCTAATAATATATTGCTTATTTTTAACTCTCATATTGTTTGTAAAGAAAGCTTGTAAAGAAATGAAGGAAAATAGACTAGGACCTTATTGCTAAAATATAGTAAAAGCGATATATGTGCAATATGTCAAGTTTTTGTTTTCTACTGGTATAAATTCTAATCTTACTCAGTGTTTTAGAAGGATCTATTCATATGAATTTAAGCTTTGGTGAGATTTGTCTGTGAAGGCCAATTTCTTCTAAGAAAATGGAACCAATCCCAGCTGCCCAATTCTAGATTTATGCAGTAGAAAGTGAGCAGCACAAACTTGAACTGATTAGGATATTTTGTCTCTACATTGCAGTGTTGTCCAGGGACTAGGAAGGCATGATTCAGCTGTATGTTTCTGACTTGACAGGATCTGTCGGCATGATTCCTCTTGCAGAATTAAATAAGATTTCTTTCTCCATACTTCTTCTGCCACAAACTTCTGTAACTTTTCCCTATGGAAACCATTCTTCCAATTCATTTCAGTCTTGAGCCTGTACCCAAGTGCACAGTCTTCCATAATACAGTTTTATTCAAGAGTACATTCCAACTCTGTCAGTCTATATTATTGCTACTTTTAATTCTATTCTCTTGCAAGACCCATTTCGAAGGAGACTGACTTGCTTTCTCTGTGTGTGTTTTAGTGTGCCAGGACAGCCGTACTTGGAGGAGCCCTACCAGAATATCTGCTTCCAAGCTTTCTTGACCATTTTACAGTCTCCAAAATCACCTGATATGGATGATATCACGTTTTGCATGGTAGGTGGGACTATCACTAATCTTGTGAATGTAACAGATGAGACTAGAACAGGGGTGGGCAAACTTTTTGACTCGAGGGCCACAATGGGTTCTTAAACTGGACCGGAGGGCCGGAACAAAAGCATGGATGGAGTGTTTGTGTGAACTAATATAAATTCAAAGTAAACATCATTACATAAAAGGGTACGGTCTTTCTTTTTTTTTAGTTTTATTCATCTCAAACGGGCCGGATCCGGCCCGCGGGCCGTAGTTTGCCCACGGCTGGACTAGAAGCAGCAGTGGAAACAAAGCCGTTACCAAAGATTTTAATTTGGTTGCTACTAGTATATTAGTTTTGTCTAGAGATCTAGGCATAAGTGGAATGTTGATAACCTAAAAAGACTGAAATCATATCTTTCAAGTTTAAATTATAAGAAACTGTTTTTGTTTGTTTTGTTTTGCTGTTGTTTTTGTTTTGCAATTGTAGGATTTTAAAGAACACTATTTTCCCCCCTCCTGACTATAAAAGCAATATAGTTGCAGACTATTGACTTTTTTATTTGTTTTTTTTTTACTTATTTTTAATTTAATTCTCATCTGAGGACATGTTTATTGATTTTTTTTTTTTTAAATAGAGTGGCAAAACGGGGGTGGGGGAGAGAATTAGCTTTTTATATAATCATTGTCATAATTGATGGAAATTGAAGTTTTCTCAATGTTTCCACTATTTCAAAAAGACTGCAGTTTACATCCTCTCCATGTGAGGAGCATTTCTTAAGGATAGAATTCTGGAAATGAGATTACTGAGTCAAAAATCAATCTTGATCAGAATTGCTCTCCAGAAACCGGCTCCCACATTCATTTCTTTGCCTTTGAGAGCTGCTGAGGTGGTTGTATTATAGATCCCCTGCCTCTTGTCTCTGCTGCCGCTTTTTCATTCCTATCACATTCTTCCCACTAAATGTCTCTTCTTTTTTTCCTACCATTTGTACATGCTGATTTGGAAACATGTATACAAGACCACTCTTATTCAATAAAAACACTCTGTTCTAGAAAATAACTAGTAGTTCATCAGATATCTTCCCTGGATCTTCATGGGGTATTTTTGTTTTTGTTCCCGCACCCCTCTCCCCCCACCACGCCCCTCACCCCCACCCCCGTCCCTGTTTAAAGTTTTTTTCATCATCTAAAGACATTTTCTCTTCCATCATAAGTGGTGCTAGAAAGTTGATCCCTGGGCAACCAAATTTCACTTACCTTTTAACTTGGTCTTCTTTTCCCCCCCTAGTTGTTACAAAATGCATTAAAAGGTATACAGTCTCTTCTAAATGGTGGGAAAATGAAATTGACACAGACGGATGAACTTGGAGCTCTTCTAGCTGTGCTCAAGGTAAGGCATTGTCTGTTTAAACCCACATCCTGATTATGGTTAATATCTTTCCTATTTAAACCCCAGGCATAAGGACTATGTTATCACTCTAAAGCTAGTTTTGGGGTATTATGTTTTAAGAGAGAAGAATAAAATGTTCATATTCAAACTTACTTAAAATTAAGAACTGAAAACAATAAACCTTGCTTTATTTAGTACATGTCTCAAAATTCTAAAATTTTATCTATCTTAACTTAGGAAGGGACTTTGTATAATCTGGAAATAATTTAATTTTAGATGATCTTGAAACTATATTTGAAAGAAGAACCAGGTCTTCTCCTTGCCTCTCGCCCCCCTATAATAGATAGGCCAATCAAGATGTATGTCAGGCCCTAGCTGGTTTGGTTCAGTGGATAGAGCGTCAGCCTGTGGACTGAAGGGCCCCGGGTTCAATTCCAGTCAAGGGCAGATGCCCCGGTTTTGGACTTGATCCCCAGTAGGGGGTGTGCAGGAGGCAGCCAATCAGTGATTCTTATTATTGACGTTTCTATCTCTCTCCCTTCCTTTCTGAAATCAATGAAAAATGTTAAAGAAAAAGAAAAAAAGATGTGTGTCAGTAGGCCGCCAGTACATCCTTTGGCTTCTGAGCCTGCCAGTCAGTGGGAAAGTCAAGTCAGCCTCTCTGGGGACCCAATTGTCATCATTACGGTCAGAAAATAGTAAGAAGCTTTGTGCTAGCCTCAGATGAAAGCCATGTATGATAATTTAGCTTTATCATGACTGAAATTTTAATGTTTTCCCTGTGCCATCTTCCTACTCCCAAATAGATAGGCAGACAGATATCTACGTGTGGACATGGATAAGCTAAATTAAAAATTTATATTTAGATAAAATAATTACATAAACCTGGATAAATTTTATAATAAGTAAAATAGTAAGTAAATGAATAAACTAAAATCAGGTCTAATCTGGTCTGCTCAAATCAGACCTAGCTGGATGTGATTAAACTCTTCATTAAGTCTTATAAGCTATCCTCAGTCCCATTTTTATTTCCTTAATAAGCTTCTTAACATTAATTTGTTGTCTTTGTGATCCAGAACATAATGGATAATTCTGGTTCTTTATGGTTTTTTGCATGTGCTTTCTTAATCGTCATCATTAGAAATCCATGTTTCATGGACTCCCCGGAATAAACATAGAGATGCCCACGGTATTATACCCGACTCCACTTCCTCAGTATGATGGACGACCACCTGTCAAATTGCAACTACCAGAATCCAGTGCTTCTCGACCAGCTATGGTACATTTATGTCTATTTAGATTTAAGTTGCAGATTGTTTTTATTGCTTGCTATGTGTTTTCTATGATTTGCATCACTATTGTGCCAAAGGCTCATTTGAATTTGGTTCAGTTTAGGGATTTTAAAATAATAAATTTAAATTCAACACACTGCTGAAAATACCATTTAGAGCATCTTATACTTGTAAGATATCTAGTAAGTATAACAGCAATAAAAATGAGCATTCACTTTACACCCAAAGCCCAGCATCCTCATCCCTCAAATGCTCAAGAGTCAACAAACTTTTTTTGTGAAGGGCTTGTTGGTATGTATTTGCAACTGATGTCCTAGTGCAAAAGCAGCCACTATGTTAATGAATGGGTGTGGCGTATTCCAATAAAACTTTATTTATAGAAACAGGCTGTGTGTGCGAGGCTGGATTTGGCCTTTGGACTGTAATTTTTCCTCTCTAGACCATTAATTACCAGTCAGCGAGTGGGTTAATACTTCCCAGGCAAGATCTTTTAACGTGTCTTTAACTGGTTTTGAAGTGTGTGATGGTGCGTCATCATGAAGCAAAAGTGTCTTCTGGCCCATTCTGGTGGTTTTACGATCAAAGCGTGGTTCAAATTGATTATTTGTTGTCAGTAGTGATCAGTAGTAATGGTTTCACCTGATTTTAGAAGCTCATAATACCACACCTTCCTGATCCCACCAAATGCAGAGCATTGTCTTCTTTTCAAAGCGATTTGGCCTTGCAGTCAATGTTGATGGTTGACCTGGATCAACCCATGATTTTGTGTGTTTGGGATTCTCAAAATAAATCCACTTTTCATCACCAGTCACAATTCAATGCCAAAGACTTTCTTTTGTGCCGTTGAAGCAACATTTTACCGATGACTTTTTGGTTTTCCATTTGTCTTTCATTCAGTTGACATGGCACCCATTTTTCTTCCTTTAAAATCTTTCCCATTGCTTGTAAACGATCAGAAATTCTTTGCTGAGCAACGTTTAATCTTTCTGCAAGTTGTTTTTGAGTTCGACACGCATCTTCATCCAATAATGCTTGTAATTGGTCTTCAGACTTTTTTCGGTTGACCTGGATGTTCTTTGTCTTTCACATCGAAATCCTCACTTTTAAAGCGTTTAAACCAGCGTTCACAAGTATCTTGAGATGGAGCATGTTCACCATAAGCTTCCCGAAGTATACGATAACTTTCAGAAGCACTTTTCTTCAAAATAAAGTAATGAATTAAAACTTCCCGCAAATGCTCTTTTTTTGGCACGAAATTCGACATTTTTAAGCATAGAAATATCTATGATGTTAACACCTTCAGAAAATTTGACATATGAAGTTTTGAAGCTTGTCAATATAATAAAATAGCATGCATATCAAATCACATATATATCAGCATATGTGTAACTCCATCTATTGGAAAAAATCCGCATTAACTAGTACACATAGTTTTTAGGAGTTTGAAGGGAAAGATGAAGATGAATAAATAACTGCAATGCAGTATTGGGATTTCTTTCATCAGCATATTCACAGAGTACTTTGGGAACACATTCAGGACATCCAAACAAATTGAGGAGTCAGAGACTTTTTAAAAGATGTGGCTAAACTAAGACTCCAGAATGAGTATTAGTACAGAAAAGGAACATTTTTATTTTGAAGGAACAAAAAATGCAAAAATATAGAAAATGAGAGTGCATATAGCCCATTGTTAACCAGTAGGTGTAGAGTGTCGGGTGTGCAGAAGGGAAGGGTCAGGCAAGTATGTAGCAGAGGCCAAATCATAAGAGTCTTGTATAGCATGCTAAGGAATTTGGACTTTTATCATATAGGGGGTAGAGATTCAAAGAATCTTATAGAGCAGAGTGAGAAAAGATTTGCATTTTAGAAAAATAACTGGTAGCAAGTAAAAGGGTATGAGTCTGGAGCCACATTAATAATCTAAGATAGGAGTGATGAGGACCTTCTTCCCCAAGGTCATGGATTTTGAATATGCAGAGGAGGGCACGGATTCCAAAGATTTGGGGATGTCAAAAAGCCATAGGAGAAAAGTAACCGGCTTTTACTTAATATCTACACCTACAAAGCCCCAATGCTCTAAAACATGCATTGTACCTAATGGATGAATGTCTCTCCCATACACCTAGAGTGGTACTGACTATGTATCTTGTTTGGGAGAACTGAGAAAATAGTCACTCGTCATTTTCTATAGACCTTGATTCTCTTGCAGAACCCCAGTTGAGAAGGCTGAATGCTTTCACAACAACTGTGCAAGGTAGGTGCTATTAGCCTTATACTTACGTGATGAAGGTCAGGCTCACAGGGGCTCACTGATTTGCCCAGGGTCACAGAGGTGGAAGATACCTGGTAACCCAGGCCACAAGTTTTGCTGTCTCACATTTTTCATACCTTGCTTCTTTTAATCCCATAGAGTACGTGTAAGCACTTAGCATAGTGACTGACACATGGGGTGTTAAGTAAGTGCCACTTTATTTTTACTTCTTTCAACTACATGTTGGGGACATATTTGGTAATTAACAAATGAGAAAGGACTAGTGACTCAGAAGCTGTTTTGAAATTACTATCATATATATATATGTATGTTTTCATTTGCTCTTATCATCAGAATAGAAAGAAAAAATCAAAAATAAAACCAAGGAAAATCCAGCCAGGAGAGGAAGAGGAGGAGGAAGAGTCCAGTGGTGAAAGAGAAGCAGCCCCAGTTACTGGCTTGGGCAGAGCGAACCTGCATGAAGGGAGCACCCAGTCTCCCTCCTCCTTGGCTGTCCAGAGTTTGCGGTTAGATGGAAGTGGAACTGCAGGAAAAGATGGAGTCTCCTCACCCTTCAGTTCTTCCGGTTGGAAAAGGGTCAGCAGTAGTGACTCAGACTATTCTGATACTGAAGGAGGCATGCAGAGTAAAATGAGGTAGTAGTATTTTGTTATATTTTTATATTGAAATTGCATGTAAGTTTTTATAACTTTGCTTAAAACACTGACTGCTGCATGTGATTCAACTTAAATGTTCTAATTTTTATGGGACTTTGCATTACTCTGCATTTTGCCCATTCTCTTGATTTGCCTTTGTGCATGAGGTTTCTCTGCCTGGAATATTCTTTCTTTCACTTTTTTTTTTGGTCTTTTTGTCTTGTTAACCATTACTCAGCAGTCATGTCCTCTGAGAAGCCTTTTCTGAGCTTCCCCGCCCCCATTCTGGCTTAGGTACCTCTGCTGTGTGACCTTATCTGTACCTTAGTGTCAATCATAATGTGTTGTAGTTCTCTCTTCCACTCTGTCTCTGCCATTAATAAGCCGGCCAGTGGCAGGGGCTGGTTTATGTCTGCCAACCTCAGCACAGTATCTGGCACATCAGTGAGGATACTCAGGACATGTTTGTTGGATGAATGGATACTCTGCAGTTTCCTAACATCAAAATGCTGCCCTTTTCATGCACCTTTGGTTGCGGGCACATCCCCAGTAGGGGGTGTGCAGGAGGCAGCTGATCGATGTTTCTCTCTCATCGAGTGTTTTTCTCTATCCCTCTCCCTTCCTCTCTGTAAAAAAATCAATAAAATATGTATATTTTTTAAATGCTGCCCTTTTATTCTCTATCTAGTTGTGTGTTTTTTAATAGCTTTTTGTACTTATGACAATGTACTTTTATTTTTTTATATATATATATTTTATTGATTTTTTACAGAGAGGAAGGGAGAGAGAGAGTTAGAAACATCGATGAGAGAGAGAAACATCGACCAGCTGCCTCCTGCACATGTCCTACTGGGGATGTGCCCACAACCCAGGTACATGCCCTTGACCGGAATCGAACCTGGGACCTTTCAGTCCGCAGGCCAACGCTCTATCCACTGAGCCAAACCGGTTTCAGCAACTAGTTGTGTTTTTTAATTGTCAATTTTATTAATGTGTTATATAAACAAATTGCTTTAACACGTTTTCATTGTATTTTGAAAAATAATTTTTTAATATTGTATTAGCATCTTTAGGACTTAGAATGTTGAACTTCTCAATGTATCATTTGAGTTGGCTGAAATAAATTTTATTTCATGCTTATATTTTTAAGAACTATTAAAGGACTTTTTTCCTTTCTTCTCTTGGTTATTAAAGGTCTTACCAAGCCAAAGTTCGCCAAGGAGCATTAGCTTGTTTTCTTTCTACTATAAAATCAATAGAAAAAAAAGTTCTTTATGGCTACTGGTCAGCCTTTGTTTCTGATACACCTGAGCTTGGAAGCCCACAGTCTGTTTCCTTGATGACTCTTACATTAAAAGATCCTTCCCCAAAGGTAAGAGCACTTAGATTCTCAGTGTTATGCTAGGAAGAAAAACTTTACTGTTATTTTCTCTGCCCTGTTGTTTTTGTTGTTTTCTCTGCCCTGTCCAATCTTACATGAACACAGCTCTTACTAATACCAACCCAGGTGTGGGGTGCAAGGGCCTAGCTCATGGCTACTTTTAGGACCTGGTAGATAATCCCATTGCCTTTATTCCAATTAAAATTATCCTAAAAATTTTGAAAATGAAAAATGTATATCAGAAGAAGGGGATCTGACTCCTGATTTTTAACTAACTGATGTGAATCATCCTGAAATTTCAGACGCGTGCCTGCGCTCTGCAAGCTTTGTCTGCCATCTTGGAAGGCTCAAAGCAGTTTCTTTCTGTTGCTGAAGATACCAGTGACCACAGAAGGGCTTTCACTCCCTTCTCTGTCATGATCGCTTCCAGTATCAGAGAGTTGCACAGATGTCTTTTGTTAGCGTTGGTGGCTGAGTCATCCTCACAGACCCTTACTCAGATCATTAAGGTAAATGTGCCCAGTTATCTGTTTCAATTTTATATAATTATTTTCTAATTGTTTTATTGCTTAAAGTATTACCAAGAGTATTACATATGTGTATAATGTTTTGCAATGCTGAAAAGTAACTTAAGAATATAACTAAGTAGTCATTTTATTTGAAGATATCCTATTTGTACCTACTTATTTGATCTTACCTACTACCCTGTATGTCCAAATACATGATTTACTAAAAACAAGCAAACAAAAAAACAAAGAACACTCCTTTATATTTAGTTTTAAGTTGTACCAATGAGAAAACAAGTGCTATCTCCCTCCCACCCCCAAAGACAGAAAAGAAAATGAGTGATTTTCAAATAAATGTGAAGACTTCTTTTTAAATTAAATGCTGTAAAATTTTGTTTTTATGTTATGGCTTAATCAGGTCTGTTAAGCAGCTATTCTTGTGCTTTGCAGTGCCTTGCAAATTTAGTATCAAATTCGCCTTATAACCGTCTGAAGCTCAGCCTGCTGACCAAAGTCTGGAACCAAATAAAGCCTTATGTCCGCCACAAAGGTTGGTGGGAATTTAAAATTATTTGCTTCTTTATATCCGTCAAATCTAGATTATTAGTTTAAAAATATTCACAGCAATTGTACAGCTCTAAGATATCTCTCCTTACCCTCCCCAAGCGTTCAGGAGAATCACATTGCTAGAACTCCACTTTTGGCCTCTGAAGTACCACTGGGTGGAAGTGAGCTGGAAAATTGTTTGTAAAGTTGAATGCCTCTTTGCTACTTCAGTGCAGTAATCAGGGTATCCCTTTAGACTGAGCCAAGTGCAAGGGATCCCCTCCTGTATGTAATAGTTTATATCCTTTAGTCATAAGTAGAGGATGGATGGACAGTCAAATAGACAGACATCATCTTTTAAAAAAGAAAAACTGGAATATAAAACCTAACTTCCTCAACTTTATTTCCTCTGAAGATCAGTTAAAATTCCAGAACCTCCAGAACCTCAAATCTCCACTAACTACAGTCTTGTTTCTTGGTATTTCCTGACTTCTTCCACACATAATATGCAGGGGTAGGCAAAACTAGGGTTACTGTTGTGAGTACATGAAACATCTTGTATTATTTATTAATTATTGTATTATTTTCCATATGAACAACTATAAATCTACTTTTGCCAACCCCTGTATATGTACTGTAACACTTGCCTTTAAAACATTTGTTTTTCTTTTGTTTGCAAGCTTTATGATCTGACCACATTCTAAAAAGTTCAGTTTTTTATTCAAAATTACAGAACTTGATGGCGGTGTGTATTTTTTCTGTGACATCGTGGGAGGGGTCCTGGACCTGGAGTCAGTCAGACTCCCACTTCTGCCCTCTCTGAACTCTAATTTCCTCCTAACAGGAAGCATTATACTTATCTCGTAAGACTTATAAGGCTTAACTGAAATAGTGACGCGGAAACTGAGTCCAGTTCACTCCTTTTACCAATGTGTAAAATGGGACCCCAAAAGATAAATCTTGCCTGAAGGTGTCTCATCACATTAGTGACAGAAGTAAGATTAAAACAACCCAGGTCTTGTGGCTCAGTCCTCTGCTTATTCTACTGCATCTGTAAACCATGTCTCAGAGGTCCCTTTCAAGTGTCTGACTCTGTCCTCCATCAACTTTTTTTTTTTAATATATTTTATTGATTTTTTTACAGAGAGGAAGGGAGAGGGATAGAGAGTTAGAAACATCGATATCTCTACCTAGATTTAACATTGTTAATTTTTGTCATATTTGCTTTCTGTGTCTCTTTCTACATATATATGTGTGTGTGTATGTATATATAAATATGTGTGTATATGTGTATTTTCATGTATGTGTATATATTTATATTGACTTTTTTCCTTGAGCCATTTGAAAGTAAATTATAGATATGATATTTTACCCTAAATACGTCAGCATGCATATCTTAAGAATAAAGATAACCTAAAAAACACAAAACCAGTTTTCCACCTAAGAAATTTATATTGATTCCATAATATTGTCTACCATCTTATTCACATTTAAATTTCCCCATGTGTCCCAAAAAGTCTTTTATAGCTTTAAAAAAAAAAACACCTGCCGAAGCCAGTTTGGCTCAGTTGATAGAGCGTCGGCCTGCAGACTCAAGGGTCCCAGGTTCGATTCCCCGTCAAGGGCATGTACCTTGGTTGCGGGCACATCCCCAGTAGGAGGTGTGCAGGAGGCAGCTGATCGATGTTTCTCTCTCATCGATGTTTCTAACTCTCTATCCCTCTCCCTTCCTCTCTGTAAAAAAATCAATAAAATATATTTTTAAAAAAACACACACCTCTGTGCTTGCTTCGGCAGCACATATACTAAAATTGGAACGATACAGAGATTAGCATGGCCCCTACGCAAGGATGACACGCAAATTTGTAAAAAACAAAACAAAAACACCTATGTTCATTCAAGGTTTATATATTGCATTTAGTTTTTATGTCACTTTAGCCTTTTTAAATCTAGAATAGCCCCCAACCCTTTTTTTTTCTTTCATGATACTGAGTTTAGGAAAAGTCCAAGCCAATTGCCCTGTAGAATATCTCATATTCTCCGTTTATCTGATAGTTTCTTCATAGTGTTAACTTCTGTTTCTGGCCCCTGTATTTCCTATAAGCTAGTAAATAGGTCTGGTTTAATTAGATTCGGATTAAACAAGGAGGCCATAATTCTTAGTTGCTTGCAGGGATAACTGTGGTCCTTCTGACAGCTGTTCCCATGGTGATAGAGTCTTACTGTTTCCTTTGACAGACGTTAATGTCCGTGTGTCAAGTCTCACACTCTTGGGAGCCATAGTATCCACTCACGCACCTTTACCTGAAGTTCAGCTGCTTCTACAACAGCCCTGTTCTTCTGGACTCGGCAATAGCGATTCAGCAACCCCCCACCTCAGCCCCCCTGATTGGTGGAAGAAAGCCCCGGCAGGACCCTTTCTGGAAGAAGCATCAGTTAGCTCCCCCACGGGGTCTGCAGAGCCCTGCTGGCTCATTCGGCTTTGCATTTCCACTGTTGTGCTGCCCAAGGAGGACTCCTGTTCAGGTAGCGATGCTGGCTGTGCAGCAGGAAGCACCTATATGCCATCCCCCATGCGACTGGAGGCCTTACAGGTAGGAGGTGTCATTTCCTCGTCTCTGGAACGGAAGTTAATTATTCTTCCTTCATAGGGTGCGGGTGAGGAGTGAGTCCGTGAAAATATGTAAAGCTGAGCCATGTCAGCGGTGTCAGTGGGAGTTGTATTGTAGATGTGAGTGCCTTGTTTATTGGTGCTTGTTTTGTTAAGATTGTTGGTGGCTTTGGTTGTAAAATGTCAGGTTCACTCATTTTCATTGCAAGCCATTTTACTCACCTCGGGTATTATATGACAGATATAATAATTACATAGTAATTCTGAAAGAAATTGTGTAATCTTTTTTTAAAACATATTTTTATTGATTTCAGAGAGGAAGGGAGAGGGAGAGATAGAAACATCAATGATGAGAATCACTGATCGGCTGCTTCCTGCACACCTCCTACTGGGATCAAGCCCACAACCCGGCCATGTGCCCTTGACCGGAATCTAACTTGGGACCCTTCAGTCCACAGGCTGACACTCTATCCACTGAGCCAAACTGGCTGTGTGGTTTTTCTTTTATCTTCTATCTGCTTAGAGACAACAAAATATAATTACTCCCTCAAAGGAAGAAAACAACTCTAGATTAAAGTACTTGCTTTTTCTGTACTCAAGTATGATCTAAGACAGGTTTGGTCCTGGGTTCTTTATCTGCTTAATATTAAACATGTCCATTAACCTCTTTAACCTTTAACATTTTTAGCCTTAGTTTCTTCAGCTGAAATGTTAAATTAAGACCTACCTCAAAAAATTATACCCAGGCTTCCTTAAATGCAATAATGTTGATAACCTTAATGAAACGTATTTTGTAAATTATAAAGCACTATAAAATTATATGATATAGTTCATTAATTTTAGCCATAAAATAAAGATTATGGTTGTTCTGCATTTCATTCAACATCATATTTCAACACTTTGTTAAGTGTGAGTGGTTTCTGAAATATTGAAATACTTTTCTGGGCATTGCAGCCCTGCATTCAGGGCTTGGAGTTCATGCTCTGTTCTCTTTGCAGGTGTTGGCTCATCTGGCAAAGGGCTACTTTTCCGTGGCTCAGGTCTACTTGATGGAGCTTGCAGAGGTGATTTGCAAGTGCATGGGGGAAGCAGATCCTTCTATCCAGCTTCATGGAGCAAAGGTGATTTTCATGAAAAACCACAGGCTCTTCTTCTTTTCTTCCTTTTATATTCTTCCTTCTGTTGCCTGTTCATCAGAGGTTTCTTCCAGAGGTTTCTGGTAGGAAAGTCATCCATTCCTCTATTTTCAGCTCTCTATATAAACCCAAAGAATTGATTTGGGAAGAGATTAACCATATAGTATATAGCTGGTGATTTTGTTCCGGAAAGAGTGCCTCTGACATAGAAGTTACTTTGAAAAGAAAGAATCAGTTGGAAATTATTTTTCCCCTTGATTGGAGGTAATCTTCACATGGAAGTAGTCTTTTACCTCCACAGTTCTAATACTCTGCTTTGATAACCTGTTTCTTTTATCTTCACAGCTTCTGGAAGAACTGGGTACAGGCTTAATACAACAGTACAAGCCAGATTCCAGCCTAGCACCTGAACAGAGAGTGCCCGTCACCTTGGTAAGTAGATGTCAATTCATAGATTCCTCTTTTCTTAGTGCTTCGGTCAGTTTATTTTTTAGGTTCAATTATAAAGTGGAGTGGATGGTTTTTTCCGATGTCAAAACTTATGGTTTATTATCTTGGATAATGAGATACTAGGATAAATAGGTTTTATTTGCATTTCAGTTTATTTGCAGTCCAGGGTGTGGTAAGATTATGTGTAACAAATTATTAGCTATGCAAAAACCAATGATTTCTTTTGCACAAAATCTAGTTTGGTTACTCAGCCTGCCCAAGAGGCAGACTAGAATGGTGAGGAGAGCCTAGAATTTAGAATCAGAAGACAAGAGATCAAATCTAGGGAGCACCAGCTAATTATGTGCTTGTGAATATAGTTTCTCATTTTAAAGAGGAAGAAAAATCCTTAACTCCTAGGGCTGTTGGAAGATGGAATGAAAGGTAAAGATGCTGACAAATAGTAGTGCTCAATGAATGCTAATCCCTCACTGCCGCAACCCCCTTCCTGACTCCGGTTAAATTCTTGAGATGTTAGGTTGTGTCTGTTGCCCCCACACTGTGCCAGTTCTTCTTTGGAGAAGGAACACGTGACCTCACCAAAAAAAGGCTCCTACTTAGTGCCAAAAGCAAAATCAATGCAACAGTTTTCTCCCTCTGCCCTCCTCATCCCATTTGTCCTTTTTCCTTCACAGTTTCCATCATCCTTGCAGGGAATTAAGAATGTCTAGCTCTAGTCCCTTCCTTCGTCTGCTACTAAAGCTGAAATGTCACCATTTGCAGGGAGATGAGTTGAGTTTTGCTACCAGAGAGACCTGGGTTAGAATCTAAACTTCTCCCCTTGTTTGTCAAGTGACTGGGCAAGACTCTTACGCTGTTCACATTCAAGTATTGTTTCATCTTTAAAAATGGGATATACTTTCTGAGTTATCTATTGTTGAATAAGAAATTATCCTGAACTTGGCTTAAAACAGTATACATTTATTCTCGCATACTTTCTCTGGGTCGGGAATTGAGAGCAGCTTAGCTGGGTGGTTGTGGCTCAGGACTCTCATGAGGTTGTTAATCAGGATGATGGCAGGGGCGCAGTCACTGAGCTTGACCGGCTGGGAGGGTCTTCCAAGGAGACTCACTCACATGCCTAGCAAGTTAGTGCTGGCTATTGGGAGCAGGCCTCGCTTCCTCCCCACCAGGACCTCTCCAGAGGGCTGCCTGAGTGTTCTCTTGACTTAGAAGCTGGCTTCCCCACAGCAAGTGAATCAGAGAGAGAGGGAGAGAGAGAGAGAGAGAGAGAGAGAGAGAGAGAGAGAGAGAGAGAGAGCGAGAGAGCGCTGCAGGGTTTTTATGACCCAGCTTCAGAAGTTTCAGTGTCATTACCACACCATCCTATTGGTTACACAGGTCAGCCCCAGTCAGTGTGGGAGGGGACTGCCTCTTAAACATTAGGCAGCGAGGATCACTGTGGGCCATCTTGGAGGTTGGCAACCACAGCTGTCCACATTCTCCTGGTTTGGGCTGGGGAAGGCCCAGACTGGGTTTCCAGGGAGCTAGGATTGTGGGGAGGACAGAACTGGTGCACGGGATACATGGTAACACTTAGGACTAAATCTGTGGGGGCAGAAGTGAGACACCGAACTCCAGACAGTGTGCAAAGTGAAAGCCGGGTTTTATAAAGCATGGGAAGGATTTGGAAAGGTACTCCTTCAGATGCCTCCCTTGAGGGACTG